>NC_056737.1:814867753-815080253 GCF_019279795.1 Protopterus annectens
CAAGTTTCCATCACAAGACATGCATCACATCTAGGTCCACCTATCAATAATGTCATAGGTCTTATAAAATTTTGGCACAAACTCTGGTACCATTTTTCATCTCCAAAGACCCACCCACAACACTTCCTGTCCCCATACATATACTTCAGTCCCATTATATTAACCTTTCCCTTCCATAATTACCTATTCCTCTTCTTCAGCTGATATCAGTATTCTTCTTACTACCTGTGTGCCCAGCCATGTTGACATCCACTGTGCTTTTCTGAATACCATGCCTCTGTGACAGACAATATTAATGTATATAGTTTCCATCACTCACAGCATTTTGACCACAGTACAGGAACAGGTAACCATTATCCTCACATTAATGGCATTCTAATGTACTTTGGCCCTTACACCATGAATGTTTTGATTACTTTCTTAATTTTGGCCTCTCTTCCTTAGAAACTCAACACCTTACTGTTCTTGCTAAGCAGTCTGTTTTGTGAATGGATGTTGTTATTTAAGATGTCAGCACTCTTTCTCCTTCACTGGGTTAAAAACTTGCCTGTGGAACGCTTGAACCTACCACACTGAACCTACTTTACCAACATGGTGGATGCAGATCACATCTTTAATATAGAGCTGCTTTCCTTTAGCAGACTTAATTCTACAAAGAAGTCCAAATATTGTGCTGTGATCCCCCCCTCTTTCAACCATTCATTAAGTATCTTGAAGTATCAGTCTAGCTTTTTCATTGCCACAGATAATATCTCTTAAAAATAACTATTGTAAAATGTGTTGATATTTATGCTCTTCACCAGGTCCATAAACGTATCCTGTATGAGCTCTAAACTAAAGTTTGGTTAGGGATTTTCTTCTCAAAGTGGAAATATTTTAAAGTCCTTCTGAGCAGCCAATCAAGTAATTCCCAGAACTTTTTTTTTTCTTTCTAGACATTAGTATCACACACTCAGCTTGTTTTTCTCTGTTCTTTAAATTCCACCATCCTAATTGCAGAGGCCTCCATAATTCTTTATTCACATTTTCATCTGGTCCCCCCCTCCCTTGTTGGATTATTATTATGGATGCCAACAATGATTCCCTTGCCTTGCGTTACGGGGGGCTTTGCTTCCACCTCAGGATCACATGAAGTCAGAACACTGCTGAGTTCTGTAATCATACATGGGAATGCCCTTTTTCCAGCCAACATTAGTATAGTCACCTGCCTTTTATTGACAATGATTTGAAGTATTTTTGTTAAATGGGGTTTCCTCAGATCTTAACATCCTTGCCTGCAGATGAGCAGCCTTCCTTAACAAAAGATTAAACCTACGAATAGAGTAAAAGTGGAGTCACTAGAGTGTCTGTTGGAAGGCTGCTTCTGCACAATCACTAAACTTTAGTAAATACCCACTTGACCACTATTGCATAAGACAACCAGAAAATACAGAAGGTATGCAATTTGATAGATGCAGAGTACACATTTTACACCCTTGTGAAAGTGATATAAGAATGTTTAGCTTTAAGGAAATCTCTCCATGGAGGTGACAAACGGACGATAACTTATGACAGACCAAGCCTGTGTCTACCAGAAATAAACAGCCATGTGACCTACCACCTCTGCAGATAATACTGTCGATCTTTGCACAACATAAACAATACATTATCAGAGTACTACACCAAAACCCAGTATAAAGTACACTACTACCTGCAACTTTTAGTGTTGGTAACATTGTCACTTCCCCCCATACATACAGATATGCATATACATACAAATGCACGCACACACACACACACACACACACACACACACACACACACACACACACACACACTCAAACACTCACATACACACACACACACACACACACACACACACACACACACACACACACACACACACATGGAGGCTACTGTACAGATGTTCAGTACCCCCTGCAGTCATAAATATTTGGAAAAAGGCTTGACAAATATATTACACTAGTGTCAATAACTTAGTATAGTCAAATGAGTTTACATTAAATCTCACAAGATTTCATACAATCTCCAAAAATAAATATCTCCAGTGGGAACTTGCCCTACCAATGAAGTACCATGTGCTTTGAGATATGGCCTTAGACGTAACAGATATTTTATATAATTTTTGCCCCATGCCTGCTGACCATCAAGCATTCCCTTGATCAGACATATACTCTCCAAAAAGGGGCTGTGATTCAGGTAGCCATAAGGTCTACCTGAAAGAGAGCTTTTTCTATCATTTTTTTTGCCTGACCCTGTACCTGGAGGTGATATGAACACTTATGTCATTCCAGTGGCCACCCAACCATGCCTCATTGTCTATGCATATATGATATGTTGCTCTCATGCTCTGACAGGGGCTACCACCACCAGCCTGGAGATCCATGTCCACATTTGTCTGATGCCAGCTCCCTACAGCATGATAAACCTCCACCCAACAGCTGAGGCACTGTCTTCAGAGCAACAGCATGAGCCAGATGGGCACTACCATGCCTGCCAGAATGGGACTCCCCAGCCTCCTTTGTGCTGTTAGGTGCCTTTGCTGTAAATCCAACTCAGGTTATCTAGGCTGTAATTACAGCTTTATCCATATTTGTCACTGGCACAGGTGATATACTATATTTTGAGGGGTACAGAAATGCTTTATGTTTTTTTTTCAGAATTCTGGATGCACCATTTTATGTGATGTGTTGTAATGTTAATGATCCCTTTACGGTTTTATTTTTGTTTGTTTGCTGGTAATCCCAGCTGGGCTGGAACATTTTTTACAGTGTGTGTGTAGGGGGGTCAGGGAAAAAATGTTCATGGATTAGCTGATTTTGTAAAGAATGCTCATGATATAAAATCCATCTATGCACTTTCTGCTAACCTGCTTTATCATTTACAGGGTCACTGGAAAGTTGGAGTGTATTCCAGCATCCAATTTATTTATTCTTTTTTTATTTTATGTCTGCAAACCGTGAAAGTGAACTGGTCCATGGACCATTTTCATCCATGACCAGGGCCAAATAAACAAATACATACACAAAGAATAAAAGATAAAGTTCATATGATTAAATATATTGAAGTGTAAAAACAATCTTTGTGTTAGGAATCCAAGGATAACTAAAAAAGCACAGGATAAACAGGCACTAGTAGAGAAAGTGAGTGAAGTTTGTTCATAGAACTTACATGCGCACTCACAAACTGCATGAGTAGCTAAGGACGATTTCAAAGCTCGCCAATCAACTTATTGCATGTACCTAGAAGAGGGGAGGAAAGTGGAATACACAGATAAAAGCCAAGCAGTTACAGGGAAAACATGTAGATCCCGCAGAAGAGGTACCCCAGGCAAGAATCAAACTGAAAAAACATTTACTGTGAGGTGGCAATGCTACTCACTACACTACTGCACCACCCCATAATACTAACCTAAATCAAAAAAATCAGAAAAATATACATATCAATATGCTGTGAGAATTATGAGAACACAGGAAGCAGGTGCATGCCTCAACAAGAATTAACCAAGAGTTAAAGAAATTCACATTCATACAGCATCAGCTGTTACTTTGCACTTCAGAACATCACCTATTGTATTTACTCTATACAAAACCAAGATCAGCAGTGTAAAATGCACACTATGTTATACTGAACACAGCTGAAAGCTCATTACTGATATATAGAATGTCTATCAAATGGAACAATAAGCAATGCATTCTACTCAGTAAATATCAAAAAATCAAGTAGACAATGTGTACAGAATGTCAGTGGAGGAGACATATATGATACACATTAGAGTAACAGAAACCAGGTATAAAAAATGTTGCAGCCAATTGCTACATGAGGTCACACATTGCAAAAAAAAAAAAAAAAAGGGTAAACTGATATGCCACTCAGTATACCTTAAGGAAGAGCATGCAGAAGGAGATTCATTTCGGTGAAGAACAGGGGGAGCATATCAGAAAAATTAGGCTAGGAAAGTACTGGAAAGGTGAGTAATAGAAGGACTTCAGAAATCACAGTAATCGTCATATAGGTGTGCAGCTCTCTTCCAGCAGAGCTTTTACATCACAACAGTATGAGCTGCTTGCTCAACTTTCCACTGACAGGGCTGCCACAATTGGGTCTACATTACCCCCTTGTATTTCCATGGGCATTGATGTGGCAGATACTGGGAAATGTCTGTTTATATCCTGGATGGAGTTTTTTTTTTTAATTCGTTACTACAATACATCTATCATTACAAGTATGTACTTAATATTTATGAGCTGGACCTTTGTCTTGGTTTGATTATAACCCATATGGACTGTCTGGGTACAATTACTTATCAGAGCATAGTGCCATCCATGAGGATAGGGTGACTTCCATCTGTTATAAATGATACTCTGTTCCTCTTGGTCCACAAGAAATCATCCTTGATCCCCAATTATGTTTGAAAATTTCTAACCTGTCACTAACTTGCCATTTTTTACAAAGTTATTGAGAAGGTAGTTTATGTACAGCGTGAATATCCCTTAGCTCATGTTGTTGTGTCTTTCGGCTTTTCCCGGTTAGGGGTCACCACAGCGGAACTCTGGTCCGCTAATGATTGGCAGTAGATTTTTATGTGCCGAGTTGCGGCCCTGACGCACAACCTTCAACGAAGGTACACCCATTCACGCATGTCTCCACACAGAAGATGCTCTAGCTGAGAATCGAACAGGACAACGTCTTACTGTGAGGCGACAACGCTACCGTAGCACCACCACCGCAATATAATATCACTTAGCTCATAAATTCAGGAATTCATATTAGCCCATTTTTCACTAACCACAGCAGTGTTACAGCCTTAATTATGATGATAAACAATATATTTATTGCAAGAGAGCAACATTTCTATTAATTCCTGGTCATAACCAGTCTCTCCTCAGCATTTTATATTGTTTACCATGACATCAATATCGAGCATCTGTGGCCTTTTCTCTAACATCCAAGACTGATTTACCCAGAGTGGTTCCAGGTCTTACCAACTCCCACTCAAATCCTCAAGAGTGCTAAGTGCCTCAAGGCTCACTTCTGGATCCGTCATTTGTTCTCAGAACTTATTCTGTCCCCAGGATTTCTAATCAGTTAAAACAGAGTAAATTATTATCACTATTATGTTGACACAAAGTAGTACTTCTCCTTCTCTTGGGAGCTTCGACTAAGACTTTCCTGATGGATAATTTGGAAATCATATGAATTGTTAAAAATCAACACCTCTAAGCCTGAGGCTTTAGCAAAATGTACCACTTTATTGCAGTCTTCTACTACACCACTGCTGTAATTTTGTCTACGGTAGCAACAAGTTGGTGTTCATGTCCAAACAGTTAATCTTAGTATTTTCTTCAATGACTGGCTGACTCAAGGACTAGGTACCTACCATTGTTAAGCCATCTTGTTGGTCTTTATGGAACATCAGCTAACTTAAGCCTTTGATACTTCTTGACAATGTCTTTGTGGTTATTCGCGCTTTTGTTTCTTCAAATAATCAATATCTTAAAGCCCTTTTCATGGGGTTTCCTGAAACACTAACTTTTGGCAGCTTGTACATAACCATGCAGCATAGTTACTACACTCATTGTTAGCACATATAATTCCTGCACTCAGAGGCTTCGTCAACTACCTACCTGATTTTAGATCTTATTTAAACTGTTGTTGTTAGTGTTTTTTATCCCACATAATTAGGGTTGCCGTAAACTGAAAAAGTTGATTGCCTCACAATGACAAGTGCCTGCCTAGCACTCTTACCACCTTGGGGCTGCTAATGATTTCTACAGTGTGACAACAGTTCAACCCAGCACTAGAAAAGTTCAGTGCAAACTTCACCCCCCCCCCTCCACCAAAGGGGCTAGCACCCATCCCAGAAGAATGTGGTGCTCCAGATATCTCAGACACACAAGTAAAGACAGCCCTTGCAAAGGTCAAAAACACAGCATCAATGGGACCAGATGCTATCCCAGGTTGTGTCTTACACGAGCTTCAAAATGAACTAACCCCCCATCTCAAATCAGTATTCACACTCAGCCTCTCTACAGGCTATGTACCCAAGTACCACTCCACAAAGGTGGTGCCACAACTGACCCTGGGAACTATTGGTCTGCAAAGCCATGGAACTCATTATCATGGAGCTCATTAACAGGGACATTGGGAACCTTGTTAAAGGCAGATCTTGCCTCCTGAACTTGATCAACTTCTTCGAAACTGTCACCAAGGCCATAGATGAAGGGAAGGTGGTCCACACAGCATATCTGGACCTTGCTCACACTCAGGAATCATAGACAAACTCAGCAGCTTAAATCTCAACCCCCATGTGACTAGATGGGTTGCCAATTGGCTCTCAGACAGAACTCACACAGTAAGAGTGGCAGGCGCCATGTCTGAACTCTCCAGCTGACACAGACATCCTGTAAAAGGGTCTCACAGAGACAAACACCTGGTTTCTAATCCCATTTGGAGAAGAAGTAATTGGGGACCTCCCAAATAGATAGCATGCTCTCCTTTAATAAACATACCTTCTATGTGGCACACCTGATCACAAAGGTTTCTCATCCAGATCCAAGGAGGTGATTGTGACAATGCCCCATTTGGGATGTACCTCACTAGACACTGCAACAACTAGAAAGACCACGGTGACCTATGCCTGACCTATAGGGCCATGTCAAACCCTGAACTAATGGACATGCTTCAGGACATGCTGGAAGGATAGATTCTCTGACCCTCTTCAAGAGAAATCTTGATGAGTGGATGAACAAGAGTTGTCACTCTTGTCCTTGGAACTTACTATCACAGTGGTCTGCATTATTCTAGTGATTTATTTGGTCAGTCATTATTATTATTATCATAATTAGCATGAATAATTTTCTTTGTCTTATGTAACTGTTATGATTTTGTTGATGAGTTTTATTTCCACAATATTTTGAGGAACCAATTTGTTTAGGGAATTCTTGCTGCCCAAATTAAATGATATCCTCAACTGGGATGCCAGAATCAATTGCATCCCTCATTTATATAAATGTTTACTACAATGGACATTGACAATTACCTCAAGCATTCACTACACTTACTCTTTTCTGCAAGTTGTTTACATTTGTATTTGACAGCAAAGAAACAATTTCACTTAAAAAAGAAAAGAAAAAAATTCTTGATAATCGTGATAAGATCATATCTTGATATATTAAACATGAGGGACAGTGAACTTCACAAGATCAAAAATAACAGATTGAATACAAGAAACTGAAAACATTCAAAAAGCCGAGCATAGAAAAAAAAAAACCAACCCCCATAAAACTAACTACTAAAGCAGAACATAAACAAATAAACAAAGCTCTACCATCTATTTTTTTACAGGGGTCTTGCACTCCATGTCCCCATATTTATATAAACCAACTCCACAGTCATACCACCTTGAAGAAGGGAGAAATCTCCTTGGAAAGGTTAATTATTTCCACTGCAGAATAACAGCCGCAGTGGCACTGATTCAACAACATTCATACTTCAAATAAAACCCCATCCACAAAACACACAAACGCAACCCACTACCATAACAAAACCAGTGAACCCCACAACAAATACATGGTACATAAAAATGGCATGTTAACATTATAGCCGTTTGTACTTACAGCAGTTCACTCATATCTGTGTTTACTTATTTATGAGTGAAGTGAAGTGAAACAGTTTGATATGCACTGCAGTTCACTCTGTCAAATGCTGACTTTGTTCACCAAGTGCACTGCTGTCTTTTATCAACAGCATTTTTGTTGATTGCAAGATTTACCAAATGGAGGAAAGTCAACCATTCCATTCTGTGTAGGCGATACGTTTTGGGCTACAGGAAGGGGCTCTGCATTAATGATGAAACTTTTGGATACACCAAAAGTTTCAGTATTAGGTCTGGGAGTGTCTGTGTGATGGTTAGTGGGTTAGGGTTAAAATGTAAAGTGACAGTTTTATTCTTGTGCGTGTGTAACAGTATGTAGGAAGTGTTGTGCATGTGTGCTAGTATGTAGGAAGTGTTGTGCATGTGAGTGTGTTCTGTAGTAGTACTGTTAAGGAAAGGGATTTTCTTAAGGGAATGTGTAGGCTTGGAATTAAGGGCAAGGACAGGGGCAGGGTTAGGGTTAGCATGCATGATTAAGAATGTGCAGAGAGGTGACTTCTCACAAAATCTGGTCCCAATACTATTTGTCTATTGCTGCTTTGACCTGGAGCTACATACCATATGTGCCGAGGGCCTGCAGTAACACTTCACTTCCTGAGCTGTGACCTTTTCCAGCCATTCCCTCTCTTGGAAGGCTATGCCAGTACATGTAACCTGTGGTTAAAACATGACAGTCAGTGTGTGTATGGTAGGCTGCAGGATAACCATAATTATGACTGATTCCCCTCTTTATGTTCTTGTTTTTGAGCCATAATTAATGCTTTGCCCAACCTCTTCCCATTTGTGTATGGTACCTATGGATGCAAGTTCCCATCAGCCCCTTGTAAACCATCTTATTAACTACAGTTACTGCTATGCACTGCCCCCATTATGCATTACAATCATGCCTCTGCATGTGGTCCTGGAACCCCAAACCACTGTGGCACATCCTTCACAATGTTTTCACTGCACATGTTGCATACCAAAACCACAGGTAGATGGTGCTGGATCCTTGGCTCCTGTTAACATGTACATCACACCATCTGCCTTAGTGTGGCTAAAATCCACCACAGGATTTGCTGTTCTTGCTGATGTACTTTACCAGGCATGGCTCCTTCTCAAGCTCTGTAAAGTTTTAAGTCTACATATTCCCTACTGAAATCCGTCTATTCCACAGTTGTACAGTACTGAGTGGGTTTGCAGAAAATGATGCCACAGCTTTACATCATACTAACAAGAGATAATAATGTGATGGTTATGCTAATAAGGCTGCTTAGTTAATTGTTACCACAGTTTATTGTACTATCCAGATATTGTACTGGCAGCACTATACATCTAGATAACCACAGAGTATGAGATCATTATGCTTCTGCATACAGCATGTCTTCACCCACAGTACCATCCTGCAATGCTACATGCATTCTTACATGATGGTGCAGTTCCAGCAAGTTACAGTCACATCACAGTTAGCACTATGCTGAACAACAAATGATCTATAAACATGCATCTGTGCACAAGGGGGCCGCAATTTTTCTCCTTCAGCCTACTGCAAGCACTGTGAAATGCAGACCTCTAATATGGTAAACCAAAGAGATTAATATTTTCTTATTCTTCCTGCAAAGCGGCTTAAAGGAGCGTTATGATGGCCCTTGCGAAAGATGGATTCTGAGCACAAGCTTGCCAGGGTGCTGAGATATGCCAATGGCATTACCCATTTCAGGGGAAATGCCAGCATCATGACAGTGACCTGAAGCAGCATCACTGTTACCTGCTTGTGGGGTGGGAGGAAGAGATTAAGGAAAGATGGCAAGAAATGTACTGTAAGCATTTTTACAGTAATATTGCACTCTGGTATCTTATCTGTTATATATGTGTGTGTATATTTTTATATATATATATATATATATATATATATATATATATATATATAGGTTTACTATCAAAATGCAAAACAGCACTTACACGAAACTTGGATAGCTGAATGCGTGTTTTCCAGTTTCTATAATGTCAATTCAGAAATGTTCAAATTGTCATTACAGAATGGTTTTGTGCATTCGCTAATATGGGACAGACATTCTGATAGATCGCACTACAGTGGGGATCAGGAAATTTACCATTTTCCTCACTGTAGTGCGATCTCGGAGTTGGAATATATAATATGCAGGGGGTTTGAGGTGCAGGGGAATTTTTGGTAACATAGAATTTCAACATTGTAACTTCCGGTGTTCAAATGTGAATTCCGTGGTTACCGTTTCTGACATTTTGTTAATTCTGTATTAGCAACTTCAGATAAAGAATTTGATCAAAAAGTGGAGAATTGTTTTGCTTTTCCACATTTTGATAATAAACCATTATATATACAAACTTAGGAGTGCATACTTTTCTTTGCAACAATGAAGGAGCATTAATTGAACATGACCAGATGTCAAAAAAATTGGGAGTGACTCTCCCAGCAGCACAGTGTGTATAACATTTGTGCCAGTCCACTGTAAAACTTCAGCTGCTGTGTGTGTGTGTGTGTGTGTGTGTGTGTGTGTGTGTGTGTGTGTGTGTGTGTGTGTGTGTCTGTGTGTAATACAGGAGGAGGCTGCCCATATCATTGGCAACCCATTTAAGCTGATACCTGGGTTTCCTTTCCTCTGGGTCAGCCTGGCATCCATTCATCTCTACTATCCCCATCCTGTTGCGTGGTCTCCTCGTGTCATTCTCCATTCTTCATCCACCGTCCAACTGTCTCCATCACCACTTTACCATTCTCTGTATGTCTGTCCATCCACTAGCCTTCACACCTTTTGTGTTTCTAACATCCCTCTCGGTCTGTCTTTTACGTCTGTCTGTCTGCCATTCTACTTGCCCATTTCCCTCTATTCCATCCACATCCTTCCCCCACTGTTTTTTCTACCTTCCCTTCTTTTCTATATATGAAAAAAGGGCTTTTCTCCATAGAAATACTCTTACCCCCCCACACACACACCTTTCATATATTATGGTTAACCCTGTACACTCCCTCTGCTTTTTGCCCTCCCCTTTTCTATCTGCCAGTCTCTTCCCTGTTTATATGATGAGCAGGGCTGGCATTCTGACAGTGGGTATCTGATGACTGCTATTGTGATCTTGATGTCCTAGACAAGCATGAGCTGCAGCTAGGAAGTACTACACTGCATGCATGGGTGTGCCCTGACTCTGCTATGCTAGCCTGTCTTCTGTCACACATCATGTTGGTCATGCACCCCTCTGTAGCACTGACCTACTAATCAGGCCACCTAGCACTACATCTCCCATTACCACTGTACCCCGCCTTACTTATGCATTCTTTCAGTCCATCTACCAATGTTAATAATTGCCTAATACTTCTGTGACTTGTTATGCTACAAAAGTCTGGAATACTACTGGTTCATTCTCATACTCTGCCTACATTCAGTTTAAAATAGAATAAGTTCCTTAAGTCTACTACTACAAGCAGGTTTAGATTGTGTACTATTTTTACTCTGCCTTCTCAGAAATCTTCCCTCTTTGTCAGTATTTTCAAACTTTAAAAGTTTTAAGCACAGAGAATAAGAAAATGATATTTAAATATGCAGGGCTAGCCACCCAGCAGGGTGGATATTGGCTCTAGATGATTGTCACTGTTGCAGTGGCATCCCAATCCCATGTGTAAATATGAGAAAAGAGTTTTGGGTGGATGGACATATCTCAACAGGTCAAAAATATTTGTGTGTGTGTGTGTGTGTGTGTGTGTGTGTGTGTGTGTGTGTGTGTGTGTGTGTGTGTGTGTGTGTGTGTGTGTGTGTACACGTGAGCACAGGCACATGTTTGTGTATGGATATGTGTGTGCATGCAGATGTAGTTCAGAAGATCAAAATTTTAAAATGTTGAAATCCATATGGGTGAGACCATATGCTTGACACTTTAAAAAGTCAAAACCCCAGAAACAAGACACACAATGATTTTGCGCAGAGGCAAGCCCCCTTGCACCTCCTGACATTGCACTACTGTAGGGAAAAGGGCACATTCCTTGATCTCCATCAAGATCTAAGTCAAAACAGTTCAATGCTTTAAAATATTGATGATACGGTTCTGACAGTATGAATTTCAACACTTCAAAACTTTAATCTTCTGAACTAGATCCATGTATGCATTCATTTGTATGCATGACATATTGGCAAAAGTTTGGATCATCAAGTTTTTTGTTTTGATTTTTGAGCCAGACTCATCACACATACTTTACTGAGCCCCTATACAATGAATCAGAGAGCAGGTTTTGTTCCTTTCCCCTGGCAGAACCCACGTTAGAGCTTACTTTCCAGTTTTGTTAACATGGATTATATGTTTCTTTTTCAGCATAAAGTGTTATGATTGAATGCAGTGTAATGAAAACAGACAATCGTACACACACACACACACACACACACACACACACACACACACACACACACACACACACACTGGTATCATAATTTCTCTTTTGGTAACCTTAATGCATATGAACATTCAGTGTGAACTTTCAGTCACTAACATTATTCCCTTTTAATTTAATTTAGAATGTGATGATCCTATGTGAACTTTTATGTAAATACCTAGGGTATTTTTTGTTTAATGGTTTTATTACTGTATTATTCATTATATACTAAGGAATAGATATTTACTCCCTAACTTGGACAAAATATTTTCAGTTTTTTAAGCATAAAATTGATTTTGTGTTCTGGCGCTAATAGCTTTTCTTGTAAATCTTTAATTTTTTTAAGCCTCACATTTTTTTCATTATAGGCATGTATAAAATTAGATAACATGGGTTGTTGCTGATTCATGCAATACACCATATAGCTAGGTAGAGACAGGTAGCATTTTGTTGTCCATCATGAAGTCAAATTCATACCCACCTCATTTATGATTTACTAACTGGAAGTTCTTGTACTTTATCAATAAGGGCAGCATACAACAGTGCTATGATGTGAGATATTTCACAAAATGCACAGTGTCTTGTTCACTTGATTTTCCTTATAATACAGTGCTTTACACCTTTTTCTCCTCTCCTCCCACACTTTGTGTACTCCTCCCACAACCATTCTTTGTACTCTTCATACTGCACTCTATGTCCTTCTTCTCCCACCACTGCTCTATGTGCTCCTCACCCTAACACTCTGTGTGCTCCACCCATTAACACTCTATGTACTCCTCCCACAAATACTCTATGTACTCCTCCTAAAACCACTCTATGTGGTCCTCCCACAAACACTCTATGTGCTCCTCCCACTAACACTCTATGTACTCCTTCCAGTAACACTCTATGTGCTCCTCCCACTAACACTCTGTGTGCTCCTCCCACTAACACTCTATGTACTCCTTCCAGTAACACTCTATGTACTCTTCCCACAAACACTCTATGTGCTCTTCCCACTAACACTCTATGTAGTCCTCCCACAAACACTCTATGTGCTCCTCACACTAACACTCAGTTTACTCCTCCCATTAACACTCTATGTACTCTTCCCACAAATACTCTATGTACTCCTCCCACAACCACTCTATGTAGTCCTCCCAAAAACACTCTATGTGCTCCTCCCACTAACATTCTATGTACTCCTTCCAGTAACACTCTATGTGCTCCTCCCACTAACACTCTATGTACTCCTCCCACTAACACTCTATGTACTCCTTCCAGTAACACTTTATGTGCTCCTCCCAGTAACACTCTATGTGCTCCTCCCACTAACACTCTATGTACTCCTTCCAGTAACACTCTATGTGCTCCTCCCACTAACACTCAATGTACTCCTCTCACTAACAATCTATGCACTCCTCGCACAAAAAGAGCTCCAGCCAAGCTTCACAGCCTTCAGTACAGCAGGACCACGAGAGTAAGCATGTTCCTTCATATCATACCAGTATAATTATATAATTAAATAAATATCAAATAAGGAACCCACTTAATGGCTGCATAATTTGCATTTTATGACAACAGCTCCCCCTAAAAAACTCTAAAATCAATCACTCTACAAACAACCCCAACCAAAACAGCTCTAGTCAAAGTTTACAGCTCTCTGAACAACAAAAGAACAAGACTCAGCTTGTGTCTTCCGATTGTCCCGGTATAATTAAATAAAAGGTTTGAAACCTACTTTCTGATTATAATAATGTCATACCTTAGCAGCAGCCTTTCACTCAAAAACTAAAAAATAATTCATTTAACTTGGAAAAGCTATACGAAATGATGAGATTAATACAGCTCTTCAGAGACGCCTTGAGTGGGAACCTTCAAACATTCTACCTGTCTCTGACTTCTGTAAACATGCAGTGAAGCCACTGTTACCCGTTTTCTTTATCCTACACAGAAATTGCTCCATAATCACTTATTCAGTTTGGAAAACCTAGTATGGGCAGCAATATATCAAATACTATTGTCCTTGCTTCATCAAAACTCTGGGTCGGCATTTTCTAAAGCAAAAACTGCTCCGAATTCAGTAAGCTGTCACAATGTATGTTTATGCATTTACTTTACACTCATATATATATGTGCAAGAACTGGCAGTTTTTCGTTGGTGAAGAAAATGCTGTTTCTCTGTTAAAAATAATGTGCTTATAGGAGTTAGTTGTATGATACAGAAAGTGGGCTGTTTATCCCTGCTCACAGGAGTTTTCATATATTGTTAATTTGCCCATTCTTTGCTTATACCAAACTTAGCCTTTGCAGATATTCACAAACATTTTTTTATTTTGGTTTGTTAACCACATACGTGGGCTCGTCAGCAGACCCTTTTCAGCCACAACCCAGGCCATTTGGCATAAAAGTAGTCAGACTATATGAAGAGAGGCATCGTGGAGCTCCTGGAATATGTGTCCCAGGCTGGTATGAGCCTAGCACTGAAAATAATTTTACATTCTCCAAGAATGATGCCACAATACAAACAAAAGATGACTGACTTTAATAATTGGCTTAGTTTCTGGTGTCATTCTAAGACAGTGTAATATTTGTCAGCATGGAAGGAGATGGCCAACAGACCACCCTGCTTTGCCAAGGATGGTCTGCGCCTCTCCCCTTTAGGCATTAAAATGTTACCTAAAACATTCTCCTCCCCCATAGAGCCTTTATAGGCAATGCCAAACTGAAGGTACTTCAGACATAGCAAATCAAAACCAAGAAAATCTAAAGGTGTTACTGCTCAATGCTAGGAGTCTAAACAAAAACCACTCCCTAGAAGCTCTCTTCACCATACAGAACGCTGGCATCTATGTGGTCAATGAGACATGGTTTAAAGCCGTGGACAGCACAAAAACAGAGGAAGATTAGCATGCCTTCCACACGTTTAGACCAGCTACTACACTGACAGGGACTAAAGGTGGAGGTGCCTCAATGTACATCAAAAATAAATATACCTCAAGGCTGGTCACAGGGGACAATGAACTTGAGCTTCCCCATGTTCAAATCACCATAAGCAAAATCCAATATCACTTCCTTGCAAGCTACAGGTCCCCCTCTATGACCCAGGAAACACATACCATGTATTTAAATTTACTGGAAACACTCAAAATCTAACATCCAACCCAATACCATATTGATGGGTGACTTTAATTACCTCAGTATTAACTGGGAATCAAAAACAACATCAAATGTAGAGGGACAGACATTTGTGGACTTTGTAAACATAAACTCTCTGGACCAGACTGTTAATACACAATCAGGGGTGCAACCATACTGGATCTGGCCTTCACTAATATGGGACAGTGATGCATACCCCCTACTTTAATTTCTACCCTAGTAAGGTCAGACCGCAAAATGGTGTCCTTTAAAGTAGAAGAAAAACCTGGAACTCCAGCTAAACCTGGAAAACTCAGGAGCTACTCGAAGGTTAACTTCCTACTATTAAGTGATAACCTGACAAAGTTTCAAGCCCCCATAAACCCAGAGAAAAATGCTGTCTATGCAGAACTGTTCACAGAAACCTTATACAAGCATGTTAATAGCTGAATAGAGGCAGCTGTACTTACCCGGAAGAAGTACACAACTAACTCAAAAAACAAGCCACCCTCGTGGAATCACAACATATGCAGGCTGTATAATAGAAGGAAGAAAATCATGGCAAAAATTAGAAGATTCAGCACCCAACAGGATAAAAACACTCTCATCAAACTAAACAAATAACTCACAATACAAATAAAGTCTACCAAGGCCAAACTGGAGATGAATTTGGCCTCCCATGCCAAGGACAACCATAATGCATTCTTTAGCTATGTCTGCAACCTTAAAGAGAACACACAATTGTGTGCAGAGCTTATTGTAAATGGAGTCATCTATACTGAGCCAGAAGATATACCAAACCTGGCTGGCAAATTCAGCTCTGACTTTACCCCCTCGTCCCCCTCAACGTTCCCTCATGAAATACCATCAAATATAACTCCCCCTGCTAACATGAGGGAAAAGGTCCATAATGCTCTCTCTAAGGCCATGAACACTGCATCAGTGGGCCCATGCAATATCCCAGGATGCCTTCTAAATAGCATGACACATGAATTATCAGGCCCTCTTGAGTCACTATTTAACTGTAGCCTCCAAACAGGCTTCCTGCCTCATGAATGGAGAATAACAACAGATCCCTCAGCACAAAGGCAGGTCATCTACAGACCCTGGAAATTACAGACCCATAAGTCTCACCAGTCTCATTTGCAAAGCCATGGAAAGAATTATTATGGAAATGATCAATAATGACATAGGAAACCTCCAGACTCTGGACCTAACCCAATATGGTTTCATCAAAGGCAGGT
Source organism: Protopterus annectens (assembly GCF_019279795.1). Lineage (NCBI taxonomy): Eukaryota > Metazoa > Chordata > Ceratodontiformes > Protopteridae > Protopterus > Protopterus annectens. Next base: position 814,884,150 of record NC_056737.1, read on the forward strand.
CATGTCTACCCAACCTGGTGAATTTCTTTGAGAAGGTCACCAAAGTAATGGATGAGGGCAAAATGGTTCATACTGCCTATCTTGACCTGGCCAAGGCATTTGACACAATACCTAACTCTGGCATTGCTGAAAAACTTAACAGGTTAGGTACAAACCCTTATGTCACCCCATGGATAGCTGGCTCAGACAGGACCTAATTTTATTTTTTTATTTTTTTATTTATTTAACATTTGTTGACCAGGAAAGTCCAACTAGGTTTCACAGATCCTGTTTTCAGTGGAGGCCCGGGGAGAAATGCTCCAGAAGCATGTCTTTAGAATGTGGGAGGAAACCGGAGTACCCGGAGGAAACCCACGCGAACGCAGGGAGAACATGCAAACTCCACACAGAAGGCACCCCAGCCGAGAATCAAACCAGAGAACCTCTTGCTGTGAGGCAACAGCATTAACTGCTGCACCACTGCGCCACCCAGAAGTTAGAATTTGGGAGTCCACCTCTATAAAGAGGTCAGCCCCTGAGGGATTAGTCCTGGTACCACTCCTTTTTGGAATTTACTTCTCTGAAGTAAAGGCCAATGTCAATGATTGAAAATCAGGAGTTGTCACTGAATCGCCCAATGACACAAATGTTCTCCAGGAAGGGATGACACAAGTAAACAACTGGTACCAGAGCCATGGACTAAAACAAAATGCCAAGAAATGCATAACAGTATAATTTGGGATTTCATCCATCCCTAGTAATTATCATATTGACAACAAGCCTCTAAGAGCTGACCCAGTAGTCAGGGACTTGGGGACTCAACAGACAACAAGCTATCCTTTGATCATCACGTCTACAGTAGTGAGAAAATCATTCTATGCTGTGCAACTTATAAACAAAGGTATGGCATCTAGGTCTAAAAAAGTCATTGTTCCACTGTATTCGGCATTCATCAGACTTATCATTAAGTACAATGCTCGCTTTGGTGTGTACCTAACCAAGCATATCCAACAATTGGAATGTCCACTGAGGTTCCTCACTAAATGAATACAGAGTATAAGTAATATGACCTATACACACTGCTTCAAGGCCCTATCCCTCTATTCTGTCTTTTACAGGCTGTTCAGGAGATATCTATGCCAGGCATACAAGGCACTCAAATGTCCCTCCTGCATATCTGCAAAACAAACAGCACCAGATAATAATTACCCATTCTACAGACTTAAACCTTGCCTGTGATAAAAATTGGACCTGCTGGAGAGACAGGTATGTATTCCAGAGACTACCCCTTCTCTGGAACAGGCTCCCCATCCATGTGAAGAAGAGTTCCTCCATAACCCAATTCAAGTATAACTTGGACAATTGGATGGGGAACAGGAAATTCATCCCTGGTTTGGCATCTATGTGTCTAATGGACAAAAGCAGCCTGTGAATTGTTCGTCTCCCTGGCCCATGCTTACACTTATCAAGGGTAGCATAACGTGTCAGAAATTTAGGCTGCATGGCTAGGCTTATAAAGGCCCTTGTGGTCATTAGCCTAGTAAACACCTATGAATCTGTTTAAATGAGAAGAATGTAAGCCGCTTACATAAGTACTATTCTTTCTTCACCACCTGTTGAGCTTGGAGTACAATGAAAAACATTGCTTCAAGCCTTTACTATCTGCAACAATTTACAATAAAAAAACAACTAATGCTTGAGCACCTCATAAACAAGCAACATAGCTCAAGCAAGTCAAATAAGCCAATCAAATCTCAGGTTTGATATATTTATAAAGTTCAGTAGCTAAAATGATATTCATTACAAATTCTGATCTTCACAGAATGTAGTGCCCTGCTCTCCATTTTTCTGAGTAACCACAGTGTAATGTATAAAATGAATATAATAGAACATTTCCTTTATGGAATTCTTCACTAAAGCTGCTTTTAAAATCAACAGTGTTAACTTCTCATAAACTTTAAAAGATAAGATATTATAACAGTGTGTGCATTACTAGCTGGTTAATTTCCTCAGCTTACTTTCAACTTGGTAATATTGCCAGCAAACTACTGCCTCTGTACAAAAAACATAAACAGGAGACTGGAAAATGCAGGAAGAAAGTGACTGAAAGTGCCCCAATAAACCCAAAATAAAACCATTAATGCATTAATTCATTGCTACTTGTATGCAGAACTTTTGCATAAATGTCATACATTGGTATAACTTTTGCACAAAACGTAAACTAAGACACTTGTGTATAAAAGCTGTTACTGATTAAAACATTTTACACAACAGGGACAAGACTTTATACATGGTCCTCTCCCATTATGTAGGCACAGTACTCATGGAATACATATGCAAATGACCCTTCTTCCTCATCATACATCATTCACAATTGCAGCACTTTCGAAATACTGGGGGGTAGCCTACAGAACTTCAGCAGCATAAATCCCTTGGTATTGCAGTTGTCAGTGCCACAGTCCCCCTTCTTTGCTAATATGTGCAGAGCTGAGCAACATATTTGAACTGTCAAAAAAAAAAAAGAACACAATATCTCTCTTGAACTGTAGAAAAATCCCTAATAGCAACAGACTTCTCCATGATGCAGGTAAATGTGCTACCACATGCAATCTTAACCTACCCCCACAGTGAGGCTTACAAGCTCCAGCCAATGGAAGTTTAGCTCATACAGCACCATATCCTCTCATCACATTACTATGGTAATGACCCTTGTTCCACCATCCTGCCTTATGTCATATCTGTACGAATTACAATGAGGCATGCCAGCAGAAGACAGCAGGCAGTATCTATGTACTAAAGGATACAGACCACATATTATTACAAACTCTTCTGTGCTGTACAGTGTTGCACTGTTGTTACATTACACAGCAGATGAGATGACACTATAGTTCTGGTAAGACACACCTTTTTATTCCTCAAGTAAGTGTGAGGCCCGTGCCCTAGCCCAGCAATCAAGGAGCCTCAATCCTCACCACTAACACCAGAGAGGGCATCTCATATATGAAGGAAAGGATAGCAAATACACACAGTAAAGTGCAATTTCCCTTAAGAGCACACAGAGATGACAGTCAGTCCAGGAACGGTCGCTCCCTTGCTCTCCAGGTCCCCAATAAGACTCCCCACTGGCACAGCTATAGGGTCCAGATCTCAGCCTAGTGGGCAAGCTAAAACCTCTAGCACCCTCTCTGTCCAACCAGTGCTTCGTGTCCCTGCCCAAGTAGCTGACACACACACACACACACACACTTTGAGAAGAGTTTATACAACCACACAGACACTCTTGGGGAAGGCTAGCACAGGTTCTCCAGCTGTGCCCCCTTTTCCCAGACTATACGGTAGTACCCTGCCACCACCCACTAATAATTAAAAGGCTACTCAAAGGCCCTTAAAAGGGTGTACAATTATTACTGTGCAATATTATTATCCAATTGGTAGTATAACTAAACAGTCAAGGCTTATTAGAGTGACTTGGTACAGTAATCACTATAAATATGCAATGTACTCTATAGCTTAAATTATCTCTACACAAAACAGCCACCATTAAAAGGTTTTAAAATATTTAATAATAAATAATAAAAACACAAGACAATACTTCTTACTACACAGTGCTAGTCAAGAGTTCAGAGATCACAGAGAAATACATAAAATAATTCAGTAGTACAGTTCTGCCATCACAGAAAAACACTTAGTCTAATCTTTCAAGTTCCTAGCTATTTTTAAAGAAAACACAAGTCTAAGATAACTTACATATGAACAAGACAGTGCTGTGAGTTGGATTGTCAAGACAAAAATGCTTAATGGTCTCTGATTCTCTCTGTTTTTAAAATCACATTCCTGGTTCCCATTATATCATTCTTCATACTTCCCTGGCTAACAGAAACTACATTTACATTCTTAACATCTCCTTGTGTTATCTTGCAGCTGGTCAGGAAACAGAGCAATAAAAATACATTTACATGTTTAAATCTAGCAATTTAACTCTTGGTTAAAACAATAAAAAGAATGTCTTCATCTAGACGGGCTGGAGCCAACTTTAGATCAAAGGGTCACAACATGCGTTTACCTGGTCAGTAGAGAGCAGTGTTGTGACATTTTTTTGCAGTTCCACATCTAACAGCAGTTTTTCCATTTAAGACAAAGTACAGTTGTGTACACTTATCATAAATGTAGATGTCTGAGTGTATTCACTGTTGCAGTCATTACATTTAGGTAATCTGCTGGCAGGTTGCCCTCAGTCAGCCTGATTAACAAAGTTTTGGGTCCTGCATCGGTTGCTGTCCCTTCTTCCATGACGTCAAGTCGTCAGGGGTATAAAACATGCAGCCGACACCATTACATCAGTTTTTCTTGCCCCAGATGTCAGGTGCCTCCAAAATGGGGAGCAAAAAAAAAAAATATATATATATATATATATATATATATGTATATAATTTAAAACACAAAAATATACCTCCAAACAAAAGAAAATACACCAAAAAGGCTTTTAAGCATAGTAAAAGAAAGGAATAGGTATAGTAATAGAAAAACAGTGGGCTGGAGGGTGGGTTACCAGGACTGCAACAGTGAATACACTCGAACATCTACATTTATGGTAAGTGTACACGACTGTACTACGTTCTTCGTGTTTCACTGTTGCAGTCATTACATTTGGGTAGAATCCCAAAGCTATGGTTGGGAGGATGGAATTATAATGCATTAGGAGCAGCTATAAGGCCCTGCAGGACAGCAGTGGCAAAGCCAGCTCTGGATTTAGAGAAGAGAGGTAAATGGTAATGTTTAGTGAATGTATGAACTGAGCTCCAGTTAGCAGCTTTTAGAATGTCTCAGGTAGGAACCCCTCTGAGAAAGGCTGCAGAAGTAGATGCAGCCCTGGTGGAATGAGATCTAATCCCCTTGGGGATAGGTTTACCATGGTTCATATTGCAGAAACAAATACAATGGCTTATCCATTTGGAAACAGGCTGCTTTGAAATGGCCTTTCCCTCTGCCCCTGCAGCAAATGCCACCAATAGTTGTTCACATTTTCTTAGAGATTTTGTCCTAAGTAGAATCTAAGTTGTCTGTGTACATCCAATGAATACAGAATCCACTCACCCTTGTTCTGTGGATTGGAGAAGAAAGTTGGCAAATGAATAGTCTGATTAAGAGCCAAACTGGATATCACCTTAGGCATGAAAGATGGATTGGTCCTGAGAGCCTCTCTGTCCGGATGAAAAATAATGAAAAGCACCACTGCCATAAGAGCCTGTAATTCTGAAATCCTTCTAGCTGAAGTGACTGCTAAAAGGAAAGTTATTTTCCAGGAGAGAAATTTTAGGTCTGCAGTAGCAGCTGGCTCAAAAGGAGGGAGAATGAGTTTTTCCAAAACAAAATAGAGGTCCCATGCAGGAGTAGGTGTTCTCCTGGGAGGTCTTAAAGTTTTGGCCCCTCTGAGATAGTGATTTAGCATAGGATTAGAGAAGAGGGAAGGTTCTGTGTTGTAATGAGCTGAAATGGCAGAGGCATGGATTTTTATGGAAGAAAAAGATAGGCCCTTGTGAAGCATCTCAGTTAAGTATTGCAGAATCTGAGGAATATTGGGCATTGCTCTGCTTATTCCTTGTGATTGGTTCCAGGCACATAATCTTTTCCATTTGTCAGCATACGACTTTCTAGTACTAGGCCTTCTAGCCTTCAAAATGACATCCATCACAGGTTTGCTGAGGGATGTCAAGGGTGAAATTAGTTGATTAGCCATGCTGCAAGATTCAAAGTTGGAGCTGAGTGTGCAGAATTTGGTAGTTCTGCTGAGACAGTAGGTAAGGTGCCTGAGGCAGGTGCCACAGAGGAAGGTGTGACACATTGTGCAGGACTGGGCATCAGTGTTGGCGAGGCCAGTCTGGAGCAATCAGAATCATTTTTGGGTTGTCCAGTTTGACTTTTAGTAGAACTTTGGAGAGCAGAGGCAGAGGGGGAAAAGCATAGACTGAAAGGTTTTTCCAGCTGAATGATAGAGCATCCACCTTCCAAGCCTTTTTGTGATGAATTCTTGTGCAGAATTTGTCCAACTGATAGTTCTAGGGTGAGGCAAAATATCTATGTCTGGGCTTCCCCATTTGCGTGTCAACATGTTGAAAACTTGTGGTTCCAGTTTCCATTCATGTGGGTCCATAAGATTTCTGCTTAGTTCATCTGCCAGAATATTTAGCTTTCCTGGCAGGAATTGAGCTTGTAGTTGTATTTGATTGGTCAAGGCCGTGTTCCACAATGCCATGGCTAGTCTGCAAAGGGGGTAGGAATGTGTACCCCCCCTGCTTGTTTATGTACCACATAACTGTGGTGTTGTCTGTCTTTATCATTAGGTGTCCTGGATGAAGGTAGTCCTTGAAGGCTGTCAGTGCATTCTGTACAACTAGCATATCTTTCTGATTGATATGTAGGTGCATTTGATTTGGGCTCCATTTGCCCTGAATGCACTTCCCTGCTAGATGAGCCCCCCAAGCATAGTCTGATGCATCTGTAGTCAAGGTTTGGGCGGCAGGGGGTGGAGTGAATTTCAGTCCCTTGTTTTGGTGGCAGGCGTCTGCCCACCACAGGAACTCTAGCTGCAGGCAAGGTATAATAGGAATCATTGTTTCCAGGCTGTGACAATGTTGACTCCATAAACTTTTTAAGTACTACTGAAGTTTCTTCATATGCAGTCTTGCATATGGAATTAGAAGAATGCAGGAGGCCATGAACCTAAAGGCTTGCAGAACTTGTCTTGCAGATAGCAGGGTTTTTGTGGCCACCTGTTTGAACTAAGTCACCAATTGAATTTGCTTTTCTGGCATAAGGTAATTCATCTGGGCAGTTGTATTCAAGCTTGCACCCAGGAATGTAATTTTTTAAGAGGGTACCAGTTATGGTTTCTTTTCATTTATGGTGTACCCTAGACAAGTTAGAACTCTTTTTACAAATGCAAGATGCTTTAGAAGAATGTCCTTGTTTTTTTGCCTGAATTAGACAATCGTCCAGGTATGGATATATTTGAATATTTCCTTGTCTGCAAAATGCAATTACTGGTGCCAGGCATTTGTGAAGACCCTGGGCACAGTAGATAAGCCAAAGGGCAGTGCAGAGAACTGGTAATGCAAGTAGCCTGCTTTGAAGTGGAGGCATCTTCTGCAAGATTCCCTGATTGGGATATGCAGGTAAGCCTCTTTTAAGTCTAGAGTTACCAACCAGGCATCTTTGCCTAGCATAGGTAGTAACTGTTGAAGAGTCAGCATCTTGAATTTTGGAATGTCCAGAAATGTGTTTAGAGTGGATAAGTCCAGAATTGGATGCCATAATTTGTCTTTTCTGGGTACCAGGAAAAGCCTGGAATAGAAATCTTGCCCATTTTCCTCTTCTGGTACTGGTTGAATAGCCCCCATGTTTATGAGGGACATAACTTGTTTCTGGGCCTCTGCCAACTGATTTGGTGGCAGATCTGGCCATCCGTTTGGGATTGGCAATGTGTGGAAATGAAATCTGTATCCCTGGGATACTATATTTAAAACCCATTTGTCCTGGATAATAAGTTGCCAGTTTTGTGCATGAAGTGCCAGTTTTCCCCCCAAACGGGTGGCTAAAAGGTAAGTGCTTGGTGATTGTAGAGGGAAGTCATTGAGGCTGTTTACCATAGGGAGGTGCCTTGTTGCTTCCAGATTTGGAGGTGGAGGCACCCCATTGTTTTGTTCTAAAAGTTCCTTGTGACTGAAACCTGGAGCCTTTGGAATGTCTTGATTTGACTTGAGCGGCTCTCAAGGGGACTGGAAAGGACCGGTTCTTAGTAGGCCAGTGCCTACTAAATTTTAGAGGTTGCACTTGTAAGAAATCTTTCACAGTTTGCATAGATTTAGCTTTATCTTCCATCTTTTTTAACACTTTTTCAGCCTTATTACCAAAGAGACGGTCCTGTTGTAAAGGAGCATCCAACAATTTTGCTTTAACATGGTCGGACAGAGTTTGCTCTTTGAGCCAAGCATGCCTTCTTAGCACAAATCCAGTTACAGCAGCCCTGCAAGAGGCCCCCAAGGAATCAAAACCACATTGCAAAGTATGTTTTCCAACTTGTTCAGCTGAATGTAATAAATCCTGCAAATCTTTTATTTTCCACACAGAGATTAATATAATTTTCTGTTTAAGTAGTCCCATGATATGCTGGTGATATTTAAGCATATGAAATTGACAGTTTAAAGCCCTGATTGCCAAGGTTGCCGACGTGTAAACCTTCTTACCCCATCTATCCAGCGCCCTGGAATCTCTATCAGAAGGGGTTGGATTTTTAGCAGTAGAGGCCTGAATGCCCTTGGGACCCTGAGAAATGGTTTCAGGATCAGCAATAGGATTTTTGAAAAGGAATTTGTGGGAGTCAGGAACCCTGTAGTATCTGTCTGGCTTACTAGGAGCCGGAGGCAGAGAATCAGGAGTCATACTAGATTCTGAAAAAAACATCATCAACAATGTCTAGAACAGGAGATATAGCCAAAGGCCTATGCTGAGGAAGAAGAAAATCCCTAAGTCTCTTTTTAGATTCACAGAAATCCTGACTTTCCCAGTGGAAATGTTCCCTTAAGGCATGTAAAGTTTCCCCAAAAGAAAAATCCTCAGGGGGAGAAGCAGAAGGAATGGAATCCTCTGCATCAGAGTCCTCGTAAGTAGGAAAAGACAAATCCTGTTCATTAGAAGAATCAGAAGAAAAAGAATCCTGTTCAGAAGATTCGTAATCAATGTCTTGCCTAGGCCTCTTAGAAGGAGGAGATTGGCTACCCCTGATCAGAGTAATTAAATTTCAGCCATTTTGATCATTTGTTTTTTTAGGCATAGGGGCCTGCACATGTGGCCCAGGCATCATTTTTTTTTACACAGATTTAGATTTTGGCCTTAATTTAGAAGATGGTGTTGGTCTAATATACAAATCTGTAGGCCTGAAAACACCCTCAGAAGCCAGTGCCTGCACAGCGGCTCCAGACCCATCTAAGGTAGAGGCATCCGCAGGTTCCATAATTGAAGCATCTCGCAGCATACCAGACTCCAAATGGGTCTCAGTAGAGGCCTGCGAATCAGAAGTAGCGGGTATCAGGGGCTGCGGAAGCGTCTCACTGAGTACCGGCGAACTGGCGACTGGCTTAGGAGAAGCGTCATCGTTGGTATTGGACCTCGACGGTCTATCTCTGTCTTTTTCTTTGCATTTTTTAGGTATTCCAGTAGTCGGATTACTAACCAACATTTCTGGATAATTAAATCTTGAACCAAAATATTTAGAAGCAAAAACATACCGACGTTTAATCGTGCGTTGATTAAATTTAACATAAAACCGACAGCAAGGCACGTTGTGGTCAGGGCCTAGGCAAGGAATACAGTACAAATGAAAATCCTTATGAGGTATTTGCTTCCCACAAGTAATCCAATTATTAACTTTTGCTAACTTCGGTAAGGAGCAAGAAAAAGTTTCCCCAACTGGGTACTTAGCTTTTAGTTGAAGATAGGCCCTCGGTTGAAGATAGGACTTTGGTTCTGAAACTCGAAAACGAAAATTTCAGGAGTCGGTCGACTGGCACTTGCGAACTGCATCTGCTTCGGGCACTGCGCGGCAAGAAAGACTGATGTAATGGCATCAGATGCATGTTTTATACCCCTGATGACCTGACGTCATGGAAGAAGGGACAGCAACTGATGCAAAACCCAAGACTTTGTTAATCAGGCCGACTGAGGGCAACCTGCCAGCAGATTACCCAAATGTAATGACTGCAACAGTGAAACATGAAGAACATCAAGCCTGTGCCTTACATTAATATTTATAAATGATAGAATTATCTGTAAAATTCTATCTGGCTGGGCTGGCAGCCTTCACAGTAAGTAATAACTGGTCAGCAGATAGGAGTGGACAAAAAGTTTAAAAAATATATTTTCTATAGTATTGCAAATGATTAAATATTTCATTCACAATCTGGCCAAAAACGTGGAATGATTAGGAAGTGGGTGTGAAGTAGCCACCAGAGTGCACTGAACAGCACTGTATTTAATGGGCTCCTGTGTAGACTTCAGAAAGGTGATATTTGTCCCATGCCATTGAGGATCATGACCCATGTTTACGAATCAGTCCTGAAACAGTGGCATACCATGTATACTATACACAGTTCTTGCATACCTCTGCATACTACATAAGTGAATAATCAGGGCCCCATGTGCTGGGATATTCACCTACCAAATTTGTCACTTGGTCAATAAACTGCTTTCCACAAGTGAAACATAAGGAAGCTTGAAGAACATCTTCAACAATTAATCTCTGAGGGGAAAAGACTGTTACATTAATATAAGAAGCATAGCAAATGATGTGTGCCTCAAATGGAAAGTTCAAAAGATATGTTAATAAAACCTGAAAACATGTTCAATAGATCAAATAATTGTAATAAGGCCATACCAGGAATTAAATCTGTTAAGCCCCAAAATAAGTATTTGCATGATGTGATTAGTATGAGAAAAATCAAGCTGATCATCAGGCTAATGTGACTGTGGGTGCAGCTAACCCACCCAGCAAAGGAATCCAGTTTTTCCTAGCTCCTGTTTTCCTGTTGTCAAAGTCATGGCTAGCATCACCAAATCTGCTGAATGTTTTTCAAGATTTAACAGTAATATGTCTATCAGGTTTGCACTATCAGCACATCCTTGTCGGCCTCCGTGTTTAAGGAATTCTGCTAGAACATTCCTCACTATATAATTCCACTAAATTTTCTATTATTCTCCCAATAAACTCAAAATTATTAATATAGGTTAATTCATTGCTACTTATATATAGAAGTTTTTCATATATGGCTCATGTTGGCATAATTTTTGCATAAAGTTTGATCATGTCAAAATAATATGATGTAATAACAGTTCTCGATAAGCACTGATCATGCAACCTTTACATAAATGTAATCATTTTTACATTTATGTAATAGTTAAGAACTCTTTTAAAAGTCAAGCTCACTGGTACAGCATTATCAGTGACCCCTGCAGTTGGTATTCCCTTCTTCCAAGCACAAAATGACATGTTATAAAGCCAAATGTAGGCACATGAATTCCACTGAGAATAAAGGGTTTTGAATTAAAAGCTCTATTTAAAAAATAATGATCAGTTAGAGATGTATGAGGCTTACTGTTTGGTAGAAATGCCCTTCTAAGTCAAATAGTAACACTTTTTCATCTCCAAATGGTTATTACTGAGCCTTAAATAGAGCTTTTAACTTAAGCCTTATTCATTTCAGTGGAACATACTCCTACACTCTGCCTGGTAGCATGTACTTCAAAAGAAAAGCATATCAGCAGGAGGAAGAGGTCATTTCTAAGCTGATGTGCCTGGCTATATGACTGATGGCAAAAGGAAAACTGATTATATTTATTTAGAACTTGTACTAAATAATGCACATCACGAGTAACACAACAGGAAGTAGCTACCCCATCAGAAAATACCTTTAACAGTGCTTTGTGAAGTCAGTGATAACATGGTTACTTCAAGACTTCTAAAGCAAAGAAAACAATCAAAATAAATTCTGCCAAATAACCTGATATACAACCATCAGATAAACTCTAAGGTAAATTATTAGGGTGACTAGGACACAAACTCTAAGGTAGGTTAGTAAATTAACTAGGAGACAAATTCTAAGGTTAAGTAGGACAGAAACCCTAAGGTGAGTTATTAAGCTAACTAGTGCACAAACTCAGATATGTTATTAAGCTGACTAGGACACCAACTTTAAACCTGCTAAAATGCAGTTATAATAGTGGAGAACATTAAATGTGTAATTTCTAAGACATAAAGTATACAATAGCAATCAATCAAAAATACATTTGCAGAGCGGATCTAGAAATTTATTTCCTACTGCAGTAAGTGTTTACTTCTATTTAAGAAGCATACTGCTACATTACGAAAAAAAGGCTCAAACCATATAAAGATAAACAGAAGCACATAAAGCGAAAGGTGAGTAAAACATGAAGTGAAATGTAACAAATGGGTGCCCCATGACTCTTGTGATAATCTCTTCACACAATTTTGTATTGTTAAACATCTGACTTAGCCATAGCCAGCAGTTTAATTCAGGCAAACTCCTTTCACTGGCTTACATTTTATTAAACTTGAATTACAAAAAATGTCACTAAGTGAGTAAGTCATTCATGGCACATTTGCTCATGACTCATAAGAACTGTCACAAACATGGATGATGAACCACACTTTTCTGAAACATCTGTAATATCATATATATATATATATATATATATATATATATATAAACACACACATCACATATATACCATTTATATGCATGTACTAGAAATAATCAATATTCAGCAAAAATATCAACAGCAAAATAAACTAAAAAAAATATAAACACAAAATCTTAACAAAACTGAAGTTATACTAGAGAAGGGTTAATGCCCTTTCACCACTGTTGTGTGACTTTGGAGTTGGTATATATAATTAGCAGCAGGTATAGGAGGTGCAAACCCTCACATGTGGAGTGTGGGCAGTCTTGCCCACCCCCCCCCACCTCCCACTGCAAAAACATTGATTTTGGATATGGTTTGAATTTGTCACAGATTTAATCTAATACATATAACAGACTTAAATTTCATTGAAAAGAAATTTTACCAACTATTAAAACCTGTCCAAAAAGAAAAATGTATTACCCTTCCAACTGGTTACACACACAAAAGAAAAATAATCACCACTAGCTTGTGGACAAAACTTTTTATGAATTGTGACACTTTATGGAAAGGTTGTTTAGTACTCTAATGTGCAAGATAGAGTTTAGGAGCAGGAAAATGGTTAGGGTTAGCTTTACACCCCCCCCCCCCTTGCACAACATTACTCCCGAGTGGCAACCCTAACTTTACCACTGCCTCTGGTATACAAATACACATACATACACACACCTACACACACACATTTGATTTTATATATATATATATATATATATATATATATATATATATATATATATATATATATATATATATATATATATATATATATATATATATATCATCAACTGCCAAACAAGTCCCTCACACCCCAGCACTTTATATATATACTATCTCTGAAATCCCACAAATGCACATATACAGCAAAACACTTTCACAAACACAGCAAACATCTCACACATTCGCCCAGACTGTTTGACAAAAACAACATCCGAACAATTGCCGTGCAACCAAACATATGTATAATGAATTTTATTGAAACCTCAAGCAGGCAAAACCAAACACAAGTGTTTTTGCAGAGGGGCAAGACCCTACACTCCCCATGTGAGGTGCTGCACCTCCAAACGCTGCAAACTATGTATATACATACATATATATATATATATATATATACAGTAATTCTGAGACTGCACAATCCCTGGAGATTGTCGATCTTGTGTACATGTTTTCCCTTTATGTACTTGAAGGTAGAGTGATTGGTTATTTTTAAATTAATCTGGTTGGTTTGCTTATTTGTATTTTTTGCTCAAGTTCGACTTTTCTCTATAAATATTAAGGATGTACTTCAGCCCTACATAATGCTATTGTTCCTTCTCCATTATTGTAGCATACCAGAGAATGAGCAGTGCACAGTAGGTTATGATGCAATACAGTAGTCACATGCCACTGAAACAGTGCACAGTACGTGTTGATGTCATAGAACAGTCACATGTCAGTGAAAGAGCAGTGCACTGTATGTTTTGATGTCATAGAGCAGTCATGTGCTTAGAAAGAGCAGTGCACAGTATGTCTTGATGTCATACAGCAGTCACATGCCAGTGAAAGAGCAGTGCACAGTATGTCTTGATGTCATACAGGAGTCACATGTGAAAGAGCAGTGCACAGTGTGTCTTGATGTCATACAGGAGTCACATTCCAGTGAAAGAGCAGTGCATGGTATTTCTTGATGTTATAGAGTAGTCACATGCCAAAGAAAGAGTAATGCACGGTATGTCTCGATATCAGACACCAGTCACATGCCAGTGAAAGAGCAGTGCATGGTATGTCTTGATCATACAGCAGTCAGCTTTATACCACAAAAGAGATTTACATGAATGCCACTCAAAAATAAAACTCATCTGAGAAAACTCATCTCCAGAAATAACAGTTACACACACTCAAGTTGTAAACTATAAGGTCGTGGTCTTCTCTGACATAATAATGCAAATGCAGAAAAAAAAAGATTTACAGAGTCTATCAAAATGAATTTCTTCAGCAGTTTTCACAGCATGTTTTAAATGACTAGTGTCATTGTGGACAGCTCTGCGCAACTGAGGGGGTATATGACCATTTGATTGTGCCCAGGTCCAGATATGGCTAGTAATGCCAACCTTGTTGAGTGTGACTACTTTTATTTTGGGCTTTCTGGTATCCTGTGTAAATACAGGACAGTAACTTATGACACTGCTGGATCTTTTAGTTTTAAAATGTAATACATTTTTGCAGCCTGCAACTTGCTTAACCTCAGCCTATACAGGTGACCCCGCCATAATTCATATTGCCAGTCCTGTTACATGTTCTAACTTACCCTCCTATCCTGCAGGGGTCACTGACTCAGCCCCAAATGGCCAGTTGTAAATGGGGAAATACTGGAAATAAATGAAAGAAAAAATGGCAGATCAGAAACTACAGTGTGGTGTTATCCTGGTGACGATAAGCCAGTGTCTCCCCTTAGTGAAGTAAAGCACAAAGTGATATAATGGATGCAGGTACTTGACCACATTCAAAGCATTTGTAGTCACACATCAACATATTCACACACCCCTATTTGAACAGCCATCTACCAGTAAAGCTCTGAACTGCTCCCCCTACCAGGAAAGGGCAGCCCCCACTCCTTCTTTTCCTCACTAAAGTCAGCTATTCGGCAGCTCACATGAATATCAAATCAGGATCCCTGCTATAACAGATTAACTAACACCTGTACCAATGAGCTACCTTGACAGCGGCAGATCCTGAATAAGCTCCACCCACTGTAAAACTACAAATAACCCATAATGATTGCATTATCTGTATGTGTTCATAACTGGACCACCTAAAGTGACTTTATATCATCAGACATGTTCTAAGCACCATAAGACATGAAAAAAAGCTATAACTATGGCCATTTCAAATACATAGCAAAGGGTAAATGAATCACAGCAGACTCATTATATGAGAGTACTCTATGTACTTAACCTTTCATGAAGCAAATCTATAGACTGAAAGAAACACCTATAGCTCAATGGAGACCATCTTCAGTTAGACCTACTTTTGTGGTACTTATGAATTAAGAAGAGTTTGGGGAATTCCTGAGCATTTCACTCACTGTGTTAGTAGCCTGAACCCTGAGTATGATTCAGAGACATACCTTCACTGAACTATAAGGCTAAACTTGCCACCCATGTCAGCTAGCCACTATGTACATTTAATTAGCAGAGCAATCTGCCAGTGACATCTGCTCACACTGTGTATGCTTCTTGAATGGATGGCTTGTATATATTATGAAAGAATTTCCTCTGAGGTGTGGTACAAGACAAAACCATGAGACTTCAGTGTTAGGCCTTATCAGGGAGGCCAATAATGAAATGAGCAATGCCTTGTTTTCCAGATGCAATATATTTAATTATAATCTGTTAAAATGCATCCCTTTTTTGTTTTATATATACCACATTACTGTTCATATCCAAATTATAACGGATAATGAATCTTAGATATTTAAATCTGTAGTAATGATGTTACAATCCATAAGTGAGGAATAAATAAAACAAAACAAAAAGAATCCTTCTGCCTATGGCCAGCTGGCATCACTGACCTTCATACTGGACAAAAAAGTATCCAATCAAAAACATCTGATGTAAGGTTTTGGGAATAATTGGGCATGTACCTGATTCTGACCATTACTATACATCAAATGTATCTGATGCAACACATATACACACACTCGTGCCATTTTGCTTACTGATTGATCACACAAGTCACCATGCTACAATGTTATAAAAATTCATGTACTAGCTATTTCCACTGGCATATGGATTTTGCACCCATATGCAAAACTGAAAACCTAGGCTCAACAAGCAATTACAGACAACAATGCAGTAAAATAGGAGATGGATTCTTTCTCATTGGGGATGGGTGCAGAAACATGCATTACTGTGCTCCTTTTTGGCAGCAGCAGGCAGGTAATGTTACTGCAGGACATTCCACACAAAGAGCTTGGAATGATTTGCATCAGGAAGCATACAAAGTTACTCATGCATGCATTCACTACATGCCATAGGCTCATAGAGGAATTAAGAAAGAAGCAAAAACCCTAGATTGATGAACTGCAGTTCCTCTGTTACTAGTTGGGGTCTTATAATTTATGAGTTCAAGCCTAGCCAATTTCCTTTTGGTGCTCAAACAAACCTATCCCATCTGGTTAGAGAGTGGCCTAACCCATCCCATGATCAATAATTATATATTTCCCTGGAGAATAGTTGCATGACCACCGAGTCCTACACAAATGCACTGTACGAACACGTACACAAATGCATGGATCTCACCATACCCAATAGAACCAAGACGCTCTCGTTCAAAAAAAGGAAGCCAATCTGGTGGACTCCTGCCATAAACAAACTCTACAACAGAAGGAGGAAACTGATGCGGAATAAGGTGAAGTTCCAAGACTGGAAAAACGCCCTCATCAGCCTCAACAAAAAGTTGAGATCCCTCATCAAATTCTCTAAAGCTAGCTATGAAAACAGAATTGCAGCAAATAGTAAAGACAGCCACAAGGCCTTCTATAGCTATATAAAGAATCTCCATGGCAATATCCAGATTTGCTCTGAGTTACTGCACAATGGTACCTCCTATACCGAGCCAAAAGATATTGCCAATATACTTGCCGACAGATTCAGTGCCAACTTTACCCCTCTATCCCCCCCCCAAAGGACCAATAACAATACCAGTCGATTACCAGACACCCAGTATTACTGCTGCAGAGGTTAAAACAGCACTATCCAAGGCCAAGAATACAGCTTCTATGGGACATGACAATATCCCTGGCTGTGTTGTACATGAACTACAGAGTGAACTGGCACCTCACCTATGTGCCCTGTTCAATCACAGCCTCACCTCAGGCTTTGTCCCTACCGAATAGCGCACTGCTACAGTCATCCCTCTCCACAAAGGAGGAGTGACTACAGACCCTGGGAACTATCATCCCATTAGCCTGACAAGTCTGATATGCAAAGCCATGGAACGCATCATCATGCACCTAATAAACAAGGATATAGGGACTCTCCAAACTCTGGATCCCACACAGCTTGGTTTTGTGAAGGGTAGATCATGCCTGCTCAACTTAGTTGACTTCTTTGAGTCAGTCACCAGAGCTGTGGATGAAGGCAAGGTGGTTCATGCAGCCTATCCTGATCTGGCCAAGGCCCTTGATACCATTCCCCACTCAGGAAACATAGAAAAACTCACTAAGTTAGGCATCAACCCCTGTATCACTAAGTGGGTTACAAACTGACTCACAGATAGAACCCACAGTGTGAAAGTAGCTGACTCCAAGTCAGACTGCAGACTAGTCACGAGTGGACTCCCACAGGGTTCGGTCCTGGGTCCTATCCTGTTTGGTATCTACTTCTCTGAAGTCCAGGCCAACACGAAGGGCCTCTGGCTGACAAAGTTCACAGACGATTGCAAGTTGGGAGCTATTATTAACTCCCCAAGTGATGTTGACATCCTACAGAAATGCCTCACTGAGACCAACAACTGGTGTCAGAACCATGGCCTTAAGCTCAATGCCAAAAACTGTGTCGTCATCCCCTTTGGAAAAAACTCGGTTCCCATGAATTATAACATCGATGGGAGTCCACTGAACACAGAAGGCATTATAAGAGATCTGGGAACACAGGTTGACAGCAACTTGTCTTTTGACCACCACATTGCCACTGTGGTCAGAAAGTCCTTCTAAGCAGCACATCTCATTACTAAGGGTTTTGCATCCAGGAAGAAAGAGGTCATTGTCTCCCTCTACTTTTCTGTCATTATGCCAATCATAGAGTACAATGCCCAATTTGGCATGTACCTCACTTGACACGTGCAACAACTGGAGAGGCTGCAAAAGTACCTCACAAAGAGGATCCTAGGTCTTAAACACTTGTCCTGTATGGACAGACTCAAAAAACTCCAACTATTCTCTGTCTCATATCGCCTACTTAGAGGCAATCTCTGCTTGACTTAAAAAGCCATGTCTCACCCAGCACTGTTAGAAATGCTACATCTAAATAAATCCCAGTCCCTCCACACCACATGCTCCAGAGACCTCAACCTAATTACCACATTCAACAGAACATGCTGGAGGGACAGGTTCATAACCCAGAGATTGCCCATGCTATGGAATAGACTTCCAATACATGACAAACAGAGCACCTCACTGGTCCTCTTCAAGAGAAATCTTGATGAATGGATGGGAAATAGAAAATTCACCCCAGGGATCACTCCAGTGGCTCTACTCAACAGAGGTACTGGGTACTAAGGTCAGGTGGCATGATGTCAGAGTAATCCTATGGGCTACTCCTGTAAAGGCTCCAAGGCCATTAGCCTAGTACACACTGTGACGCCCATGCCCTGGCCCAGCAATCAAGGAGCCTCAGTCCTCACCACTGAGACCAAAGAGGGCGACTCCTAGAAGAGGAAAGGATAACTAATACACACATTAAAGTATAATTTCCCTTAAGTGCACACAGAGATCACAGTCAGTCTGGGGCCGTTTTCTCCCTTGCTCATTACCTCCAACTCACCAGGACCCCAATAAGACTCCCCACTGGCACAGCAATAGGGTCCAGGTCTCAGCCTAGCTAGGTTCAGGCCATATGCCACAACAGACTCCTTGTGAGACTCACACTCACCTTCCCACTCATCTTGAATTAAATCCTGAGGTCCCCTCACCCTATGCCCATACAGCAACTCAAAGGGTGAAAAAACAGTGGATTCCTGGGGAACCTCTCTGTAAGCAACCAACAGATGGGGCAAATATTTGTCCCACTCCCTCTTAAACTGATCTGCAAATGCCCGTAGCATGGACTTGATGTAGAGTTTAACTTCTCAACAAGACCATTAGTCTCGGGATGGTAGGGGGTGGTCTTCATGTGCTTCACCCCACAGGACTTCCACAGACAAGCCAGCAGGTCTGACATAAAATTGGCACCGCTGTCAGACAGTGTTTCCTTTGGGAAACTTACCCTGCTGAAAATCTCTAGCAAAGCATTTGCCACCTTCTCTGCCTCAATGGAGGACAAAGCCACTGTCTCAGGGTATTATGTAGCATAAGCTACAATCACTAGGATATACTTTTTCCCTGTGGAACTTGGAGTACTCAGAGGACCCACAATATCCATAGCTACCCTCTGAAATGGCTCCTATTACAGGCAAAGGCATCAAAGGAGCTCTCACCTTGTCTCCTGCCTTGCCTACCTTTTGGCACTGCTCACAGGTCCTGCAGTACCCTGTTACATCTCTGGAAATTCCAGGCAAATAGAAGTTTTACATAATATGCCTCTTTGTACGTATTATGCCCATATGATCTGCAAAGGGAATATCATGGGCTATGGCTAGAAGTGCCAGATGGTAAGCTCTAGGCACTACCAACTTCTGTACCCTCTCACGTTCTAGCCCTCCCTCAGGGGTCCACTCTTTGTATAGTAACCCTTTGTCCCAGTATACAGATTCCCCTTCCCTTGAGAATCAGGTGCCTCCCTAGCTACCTGCCTCAGGCCTTGCAATGTAGGGTCTGACAGCTGAGCCTGTCTCAACTCTCTCCTTGTAACCCTTCCCAGCTCCCCTTCCATAGGAAGTCTGGCATCCGCTGACAGTGGTGCCTCACTGTCAGCCTGGGTCCTACTACTCACCTCTACCTTTGCAGTTACCCTGTCCAAGGGAACATCAGTACCCACAAGCAGCTGTGGCTCACATTCCGTCTCACTGCTACAGCGTAGCTCACTCCCTGAAGTAACCACCTCAGCAGTCCTGGCTGCAAATATGCAGTCTGTCTGGGTCTACCCCAGGCTACCAGACCCACATGCTGTCTCCTAGCCTCACTGCATGTAACTGCATAAGTACATAGTACTACCTCATCCAAATCCTTCCCTCTCAGGACATCTACAGGATGGTAGTTCCATACCCCTGTTGTCTCAAGACAACCCACTGTTGGCATTTTGTCTTTCCCACTTACTGGCTCCCTCACCTTTGGTTCCTCAACTTGCCTCCATGGACATCTGTATGCTGCATGGCCCCATTGGTTGCATTCAAAACATTTAACCCTAGCTCCTGGACGTGTACCTTGACTAGTGGCTTTCCCTGCTACTGGCAGATTCTGTTGGGGCAGTCTGTGCTGCCCACCATGGGTTCCTTTAGTCCCATGAGCAGTACTGGGGGCGCCTTTCCTGTGCAGGGCTGCCCTGCTTGCTAAGTATAGGTCTCCCTTCTTCCCCAACTCCTCTGAAGTAGCACACTGTCTATCAGCTAACCAGATCTCATGTCCTCGGGCAAAGTGCTAAGGGTGTGTTCCCTTACCAAAAGGTCTGCCAGCCCTTCAAAAGTGGTGACCTGACATTGACTCACCCAGCTATGAAAATAAGTGCTCAGTTCAACAACATATTCACATACATTTTCATCTGCCTTGTGTCTATGCTCACGAAACCTTTTCCTATACATTTCAGGTGTTAGCTTAAAACATTCCAACAAGTGTCTTTTTACTGCAGTATAATCAAAACAATCAGTGTCATGCATTTTTGCTAAAGAAGTTACAACTTTACCATGGAGTAAGGAGGTCAGGAACCGTACTCAGAGCCCTTGGTCAACTTCATACTGTTTACATACCTGCTCAAACATATGAATGAAGCTATCAGAATTATCCCCCTCTTTAAACTGTAGAAGAAATTTAATGACCTTTTGTGCTTCTGGGGTCCTGTTACTCCCTTCCCCATTACCTCCATGACTCTGGCAAAGAGTCAGCATTTCCCTCTCATGCCTCATCTGCCGTTCATTTTCCTCAGCTTGTAGACTCCTCATTTTCTCAGCTGCTTCTAATTCCATACGCCTGACCTCCAACTCAAGTCTCTTTAGCTCCAGCTGGATTTTTAAGTCCACTGCAGAAAAGTTGAGCTGTCCATTCTCCAAGGATATTGTATCTCCACTGTCAGTCTGACTGTCCTCCAGGCTGCTGTTTTCTGATGCAGCTGTAACCAAGGCTGCAATCAGGTCTGCCTAAGTCAGGTTTCCATGCACCAGTCCCCTAGCCTGGCACATCTCCGCCAGCTGGCTCCTTGTCAGTTTTCCATACTCCTCTGCTGACATACTGCCTGCTCACCCTGACTAACACTAAGCTAACAAAAGAAATAAAACAACTGTGATCTGAACTCTGAGTGTACACTGCATGGCTGTTTTAGAGTACAAAACACTTTTAGAGATCACTGTGCATAAGCTACAGGAATTCGCTCTACCCACACCACTACAAGCCAATTAGTGTTTGCCAACTAATCAATATGTGATGTGGATCCCACCACAGCAAACCAATATGTAATAGGACATCCCAACCACTGCCACCAATATGTGACGCCCATGCCCTGGTCCAGCAATCAAGGAGCCTCAGTCCTCACCACTGACACCAGATAGGGTGAGTCCTAGAAGAGGAAAGGATAACTAATACACACAGTAAAGTACAATTTCCCTTAAGTGCGCACAGAGATCACAGTCAGTCTGAGGCTGGTTGCTCCCTTGCTCATTACCTCCAACTCACCAGGTCCCCAATAAGACTCCCCACTGGCACAGCTATAGGGTCCAGGTCTCAGCCTAGCTGGGCAAGCTAAAACCTCCAGTACCCTCTCTGCCAAACCAGTGCTTCATGTCCCTGCCCAAGTAGCTCACACAACACACACACACACAGACTTTGAGAAGCGGTTATACAACCACACATACCCTCCTGGGAAAAGGCTGGCACAGGTTCTCCAGCTGTGCCCCTATTACCCAGACCATATGGTAGTAATTCCTGCCACCACCCAGCTAATAATTATCAGCTACTAAAAGGCCCTTAAAAGGATGTCCAATTATTACTGTGCAATATTATAATCCAATAGTAGTATGACAAATTAGTCAAGGCTTAATTTGGAGTGACTTAGACAGTAAAATATGTAAATATGTAATGTACTTTAGAGGTTAAATTATCTCTACATAAACCAGCCACAGGTAAAGGCTTTAAAATATTTAATAATAAATAATTAAAACACAAGACAAAACTACTACAGTACAATGCTACTCAAGTTCAGAGATCACACAGAAACTTAAAACAATATTGTAGGAAAGATCTGATTTCAAAGAAAAATACTTAGTCTAACGTTCTTCTAAGTTTAACTATTCCTAAGAGAAATCACAGTGCTATAATCCTACTTACATACATAAAGCATAAGCAGTGCAGGGTTAGATGTTCCAAGATCAAAATGCTTTCCAGTCTCTAACTCAACAATAGTTTTTAAACACTAACCAACAGCTATCTAAGGCCCTCCCAAATTACATCATTTTGACACTTGGAGATCCCAGGCCACAAACTGCCTTATTTAGCAAGCTAACACCTGCTCAGGAAACTACAACAATAAAAGGCATTTCACATATACACTCTAGCAGAAACCAGAGCAATAAAGCACCTTCCACATGTAAATTCTGGCCCTTAACTTTAAAACAATGGGCCTGAAACCTTCATCCAGACTCACTGGAGCTGACTTGTAAAACATCAAAGAGATTCATAAGATCTTTTCAACTTCAAAATGCACGTTTAAAATGCTTGGCTTGGTTTTCCTTACAGCAGATGGCAATGTTGCAACAATCTTGAAGTTCACATTTTACAGTGTTTTCTTTCATTTAAAAACACAAGCCTGTATTTTACATTTATTTATACAACTGATAGAATTATGTATCAAATTCTATTTGACTAGGCTGGCAGCCTTCGCCCATCTTCCTCTAATCTTCACACACACCTGTGAAACTATAGACCTATGACAATAACTGGGATCATACCATAGTTAATTTGAGAGGACTCATACATGCCTTAAAGCATCTTGGAACTTTTCCTGTCCATCAGTATTATGGGGGGAGGGGGTCCTAGGGTAAATCTTCTGTTTCCCATCCATATATCCAAGCAGTTCTAGAATATGGACAAGGATGAACTTTGTTTTATGTAGATGAGGAGCCTGTTACAGAGCAGCAGTATCCTCTGTGACAGATACATGTCCCTCCAAACTGTTCTGTTGATGTTGCAGAAGATGTTTAGATCTCTAGACTGAGTATTTCTGATGCCATGTGACTTACTAATGTGCAGTAAATCCATCAGTATTGGATCAGATGATGCCTTGTATGTAATACACAGGTCACCTCTTAGCAGTAGTAGAGGTGTCAGTTCGTGATTTTGACACCAGTTATTTACTTGGGAAAAACTTTCCTGCAGGATGGTTAAGTAATTTGAGGATTCAGTGACCGTTCCTAACTTACATTTGTCTGCAAATATAGTCAGCCAGAGCCCTTTGATATTGTTTTTAATTCAGAAAACTAGATGCCAAACAGAAAAAATCCCATCACAGAACCCTGGGAGGGTCTCCACTGATGACTGGTCTCTTTGTGGAGGTAACTTCTCCTATTTTTATTTTCTGCATGCTGTCTGTGATCCAGGTGGCATGCCAGTATATAACATAGAGGTTTATTCTCAGTTTATTTAGCTTTTCTACTAAGAGTGAGGGATTGTGTCAAAACCTTGGCCAAGTCACATTATGTGGTGTATACTGTTTTGCACTCATCCATTGCTTTGGTGACCTTTTCAAAAAAATGCACTAGTTTGAGTAAGCATGACTTGCCCTTGATGAATCCAAACTGAGCTGGGTCCAGTGTTTATAGGTTCCATATGTCTTGATTTATTAGATCCATGGTAAATTTTTCCATAGCATGTGAAGCTGGTCAGACTTATGGATCTGTAATTACCTGGGTCAAAACCTGTATGGAAGCTGAGATTGATCAGTGTTGTTAGAGGTG
Source organism: Protopterus annectens (assembly GCF_019279795.1). NCBI lineage: Eukaryota > Metazoa > Chordata > Ceratodontiformes > Protopteridae > Protopterus > Protopterus annectens. The sequence continues at coordinate 814,908,174 of NC_056737.1, forward strand.
TGGATAAATTATGCTTCATGGTATTTAAGGTGCATGTAGGTATACTGTTAGGACCCACTGATGCAGTATTTTTACATTTTGATAGCACTTTTAGGGCTTGATCATTTCTGACATCTGGAGGCAAGCCAGTGTCAAGTATCACAGGAAGTTACTAGGCTATTGGCCCTAAGGCCCTTACAAGTATAGCCAAGAATTTATCCCATGTTCCAACAAGTCAGCACTCTATGCCACTGTCCAGCGGAGACATAGATGGAATCCCAGGGGTGTATTTTCTGTTCCCATCCAGTTATCCAGGTTCACTTAAAAAGGTTTAATGAGGTACTCTGCTTTACATGGAGAGGGAGTCTATTCCACACAAGGGGGAGTCTCTGGGACACAAATCTGTCATACCAACAAGTCCTATTGATGTCATAGACCAGTTTGAGGTCTCACATGTGGGTTACTCGAGTGTAGCTTGACTTGCGGATATGCAGCAGTCCCATCAGGGCGGGGTCTGAGATTGCTTTGTATGCCATACAGAGGTTACCTCTGAGGAGTCTGTAAGAAACTGAGTAGAGCGTCAGGGCTATTAGCCTATCTGTGTAGGGTAGATGTTTGAGGCCCTGGATTCTCTGGGTGAGGAATCTCTGTGATCTATTCAGCTGCTGCATGTGCTTTGTGAGGTACATGCCGAAAGGGGCATTGTATTCAATAATAATCGGTCTTATAAGTGAAGAATACAGGGATGTTATGACCACCTTGTCCCTGGAGGAGATACCCATACTAATGAGGTGGGCCATGTAGAAAGCTTTCCATACAACAGAGGCAATATGGTGGTCAAAAGTCAGTTTACTATCAGCCTGGGTTCCCAAATCCCTCACAACTGATTGCGTGCTTACTGCCTTATTATCAATGTGATAATTTGTGGGGACATCATTCTCCTCAAAAGGGATGATGATGCATTTTTTGGCATTCAGTTTGAGGCCATGTTTCTGGCACCAGTCATTTGTTTGGGTGACACCCTCTTGGAGGATATCCACATCACTAGGGGAATTGATGACAACACCCAGCTTGCAGTCATCTGCAAACTTGGTCAGCCACAGCCCACTAGACTTGGCCTGCACCTCAGAAAAGTATATCCCAAACAGCAGAGGCTCCAAGACCAATCCCTGGGATACACCACTTGTTACGGGTCTACTACTTGAGGTGGCTTCCCCTATTTTGACTAGGTGGGTTCTATCAGTGAGCCAGTTTGCTACCCATCTGGTAACATATAGATTGATGCCTAGTTGAAAGAGTTTATCTATTATGCCTAAGTGAGGAATAGTATTGAAGGCCTTGGCCAGGTCACGGTAGGTGGTATGCACCTCGTCTATGGCCTTGGTGACTGTCTCAAAGAAGTCGACCAAATTTAACAGGCATGACCCCCCCCAACCCCAGACAAAACCAAACTGCGTGGGATCAAGTGTCTGGAGGATGCCAATGTCCTTGTTAATGAGGTCCATGATAATCCGCTCCATGGCTTTGCAGATCAGGCTAGTTAGGCTGATGGGTCCATAATTTCCTGGATCAGTGGATGCTCCACCTTTATGCAAAGGGATGACAGTAGCATTCCTCCACTCAGCTGGGATGAAGCCAGTACTCAGGCATTGGTTGAATAGGGTGCCTAATGTTGCTGCAAGATCCTGCCTGAGTTCATGTAGGAGGGTCTATATTATAATGTCGAAGTCTGACAACTTAGAAGCACTAAAGGTTGAACTTGAATGTTCAAAGTGTCAGAACTTCGAAGCATATAGCGGAGATCGCTATAGAGTGTGGGAAGGGAAGATTTCCCTTTACTGCACTGTAGTGCGATCTTGGAGTTGGTATATTTAAGTAGCTGGGGTTGTGGGGGGTGCAGGGGGGGGCTTGCCCCCCTGCATAGAGCATTTTTTTTTGTTTGTTTTGGGTTTTAAATGTTTTTTTTTTTTTTACATTCGAAGTTCTAACACTTCAAACCATTCAGGTTCGACCTTAAGTGCTTCAAAGTTGTCAGACTTCAACAATATGATATAGACCCCATGTAGTATGCAGCCTGAAATGTTATCGGGTCCCATGGAGGCTGTATTTTTTTTCCTTTGAGAGGACAGTGATGACTTGCTCCCTAGAGATAAGGGGAGGAGGCAGGTAGTGGGGCTGTCCTGTTTTACTGATGGGGGGGGCAGAGGAGTGAAGTTTTCACTGAACCTGTCTGCCAGCAGGTTGGCTATAGCTACAGGGTTTGTGTATGTGGTATCCTTAACCACCAGTTCTGAGCGGATCTGGGTGGTTCCCTTGAGGTTGTGGACATATGTGAAGAAAGCCTTATGACTGTCTTTAGTAGATGTGGCTAGTTTGGACTCGAGGTTTGCTTTGGGGAATTTCACTAGTGCTCTTATTTGCTTGTTCAGGCTAAGAAGAGATTGCTTCCAATGAGACACCTGCTCCTTCTTGGTCCCGGACAGCAATTGTTTTTCTTTTATTATAGAGTTTATTTATTGTAGATGTCCACCAGGCAGATTTCATATCCTGTCTGGTATTCCTGATTTCATGCAGCTATATAAATGCTCATATAGTACTTTGGTGTAAGTTTGGACATATGTGTCAGTTTCTGTGGAGGGTGAAGGGGCTGTGAAGCTGTTTATACCTTCCCTCAGGAGGTTGTAATCAGCTTTGGAGAATTTTTTTTGTTTGCCCTAGCTAGGGGGGATCGGGGGTGATGGTGACTTCGAAAATGACTGCTTTGTGGTCGGATCTTACCATGGATGATGACACTGTAGGGATGCTGCAGTGGTTACTCAATTTGATTAATACCAAGTCCAAGATATTTTCACCTCTTGTGAGGCTGCCAACCAACTGTTCCAATGCATTTGCATTGAGGAAATCAAGGAATCTCTGGGCATTTGTGTTTTGGCATGAGTATTTCTTCCAATCTGTGGTTGGATAGCTAAAGTCACCCAGGATCACGGTAAAGGGTTGAATCTTGATAGAGCTGAAAAGTCCAGATAGGTGGAGTGGGCATCTTGAGTCACAGTTGGAGGCCTGTAGCTAGCTATGATTTGAATGGGTCTATGTTAAATATTCGAACATCCAAAATATCGAACGTTACATGGTCAAGCCCAAATGTTCGACATTTGGATCTTCGAATATCAAATAAAAAAAAAACAAAAAAAGAAAAACATACCTTAACAGTGTGAGCAGGGGGGCAAGCCCCATTGCATCCCCCACACCGCCCCTACTTAAATATACCAACTCCGAGACCGCACTTCAGTGCACAAAAAGGAAATTCTCCCATTCTGCACTGTACGGCGCAGTTGAAATTCAGTCTTCGAACACTTGAAATTTCGAAAGTTTGGTCTCAACCATGTAACATTCGAAATTTTAAGCATTCAAAGAATTGACATAGACCCATTTGAATAGGGGTCTTGTCAGTTGTTAACTGCTCCTGGAGTATTTCCTGTGCATTATACTGTTAGACCAGCCTAAAGGTGTGCATATCTTTTTTATATATCGCAACTCCATCTCCTTTTGTTTTGCTGCCCACGGCTTGGGGTCTGAATGAATGATAGGATGAGTAACCTGGTATGGCTGGGGTGCTCTCCACAGCTTTGAACCAGGTTTCTGTGACTGCACAAATGGCAGCTTCTTCCAGGGTTAAGAATGCTTGCAATGAGTGCGGTTTCATGTTTAGACTCCTAGCGTTTAGCAGTATGACCTTTAATTTATGTTTAGATGACATTTTCAAGTATATCTTGAGAGACAGACAGAGGGTGACAGAAGGGTAAGTTAGAGCTAAATTTATCAGCCAGTAGGTTCACTACATCTTCAACCTCAGTGTAGGTAACATTGTGTACAATCATTTCACTGCATTGCTGTGTTGTGCTTTTTGAAATTACGAACATAACGAAAAATGCACTGTGATAGTCTTTGGCTTGGGTAGCTATTTTACCTTCAAACTTGGCTTTGGGGGATTTTGTTAAGCTCCTGAGTTGCTTGTTTATTTCAGGGACAAGGACTCTAATGTTCTGAGAATTACTCTTCTTACTTCTGATCAAAATTATTTTCCTTTTTTGTTGATATTATGGCTCTACCATGTGGGTTTGTTTCTGAAGTTTGTCCTGCATTTGTTTATACAGCATACAGCTGTGTCTAAGCAGCTGTTTACATGCTTGTATAGTGTGGTGATGTACATTTTCTACATAGTCGGAAGAGTTAGCTGGGTTTGGTGGGGATTTGAAGCTTGCTAATGTATCAATTAGGAGTAGGTAGTTTGTCTTAAAAACATTCTAAAGGTACCTTGGCTGGAAGGGATATTTGGTTTCAATTTTATTTTCTTTTGAAGGAGACTGCTTCATGGTCAAACTTAACAAGTGATGAGGACATACAAGATGCTCCCATATTTGTAAGGACAAGATCCAAGATGTTACGCCCCCTAGTGGGTTCTCTGACTAATTCTTCCAGGGGCATTTGCATTAACAAAGTCCAGGAATCTCTCTGCTTGTGCACTAGTGGTGGTGGTGTACGTTTCCCAAGCTTAGCTGGATAGTTTAGATCTTCTAGGAAAATGGTATTGGGTTTAATACTGAGTGATTCTACACCCTATATGTAGGCATTGTGGCTTTCTTGTGCCATAAAGGGTGTTCTGTTGCTAGCTATATGGTATGGGACCTTCCTGATGGTTATTTGGACATGAAGAAGCTTTAGTGAATCATGCTGCTTTACCAGCCTTCATGTGAGTCTGTTCTGGATGTAGACTGAGACACCTCCACCTTTTTTCCCTTCGTGCGCTTACTGTCCAGAAAGCATTACAGCGCTGCACAGTCAGAGTGCTCTCTACTATTTCAAAGCATGTCTCAGTCACTACACAGATGTCAATGTATTCCAGAGTGAGAAAGACTTGTAGGAAGTAGAGTTTCTTGTTTAGGCTTCATATTTTCCTTTACTTGTTTCATTATGTTGATAGGTTTATCAGGCTGGCATTGCCTAAAAAAGGCACCATGGGGGTGGGCAATAATCAATACACCAGAGGGGACAGATTCAGGCTATCCCTGGTGAAGCAGCATGGTCTGTCAATTATATCCCCCATGCTGACAAATATTGGACCCCCTTTGATTGACATCAAAAACTAAGCCAGCTACGGAAGTCAATCATCATCCTTACAGAAGGTGGAACACTGCTCAATGCTAGACTCAAATCTGCCTTGGACACACAGTCTGAGACTTCATCATGTCTTTATTCAAATAGTCCTGCAAGGTACACCTCAAGTCATTCTCACCAGCATGACGTATGACAGAGTCATACTGTAATTGCTGTTCAAGGGCTTGAGTGCACATGTGGTCTGACAAATCCTGACACCAGACAAGCAAGTAAATGTTACTCTTTCCTTGCTTGGCCTGGTAAGAGGCACATCTGTACATCTTACAATGGAGTAACCTATGACACGAATGTTTGGTTGGGTCAATGCCTGCCTTACGGACTCAGTATCTGTGATTCTGGGACTCCTTGCACCAGTGACAAAGTAGAATTAACTTCCTGAATGTGCTTTGTACCTGTGTTGTGATTTGCAGGTCTTTGAAGTTTAGGCAAGTTAATCTTTAGAACTTCAACATATGATATATTATGTATATTGTGATGGCCTTGGAGAAGTGCAATGTGTGGTGTACTTCTGATGATTTTGGTATATGAGTTAACTGTATTAATACCACAATTTAGCCAAATTTGTAATGGAATTAGGAATACAGGCTTAAAGACTTTAGTTAATGTAGATACAAACTGTTAAAATGAATTTAAAATCAGATCAAGAAATGAAAACACTTATCTTTCTTTCTCTATGTAATGGAACTATTACAATGCAGCAGTAATTTAAACGATCACAGCAAACAGCAGCTTTGGAATTCTTAGACCCTTAGCTCTATGCTTATATTTTGTGGGACAGCACAGGACTCAGACTAGTAGTCAGAAATGGGAGGGGGCTCATTTGCTTAGGTCAAGAAATCAGAATCACCCTTATATAAGAAGAAAAGAGATAATTATCCCAAATGTGAATTATTTATCTTATTAGTATTATTATTATTCTGTTTAAACTGCACATGGTCCATCCTATGTTCTCTGTTAATAACATCTGCCTCAGTGTTTATGTTAGTAATACTACAGTATCAGTATAATACATGGTCACTAAAAAAAATCTAATTAAGCAATCAGGCAACTTCCATTTAAAAGATTGCTACACTTTATCTGATACTATGAGTATTAATGTGCCTAAAATTGGACATTTAAATTGCTTTAGAACATTTTTATAACAAACACATACATTGATGATCTAAAATTATTCTCAAGTTTCTTGTCAGTCTTTGTAAGTTATTCTGCATTTGAGTTAGAGGATCCTCTCAGAGGACAGTGGTAATTTCCTCCAACTAGATAATCCATAACATATAAACTGCATCTGTAGGGTCCAACTTGGTACTATGGCATTAAATCATCTGGCTGATAAACCAAAATAATTATTTAGTCAAAAATGGCATGTATATGTAAAAAACATTCATTTAAAAGAATTGTATTACCAAGTATAGAAATTGGAAGTAGTGGTGTCCAGGCCAGTGGCACAGAGGGATAAAGGTTTTACTGTGCCCCACATGACCTGTATTCAACTAGTAACATGGGTGCTGGAGGGACTGGATGGAGGGGGTGGGTTAATGTGAGTGAGAGGTTGACACCGGCTTGCCTATCCTGAGGAAGATGCTGTCTAGGCCGACTAAATTAATAGCATTAAGAGTCAGAACAGTTTCACAGTGCAAGCAGTATGCCACATGGCCTGGAGGTTGCACATGCAAGGAAGTTTACATGCACATCCACTGAGCAGTAATTGCAGAGCTTGCTAGACTGCCTGTAGGTGGGAGTGGGTTATGGCACACTCTGCCAGCAATATGACAAAGTACCAGCATCCTCAACCTCCGCACTGGCCACATTCATGGGCCATGTTCAGCCCATGGGAGGCTAATGCAGGTCTAGTAGGAGAGAAGTTGGTGGCAGCTGATGGTACAATTCAGTGACAGAAAGGACAACAAAAACAAAATGGATAGTGATATGTCTCGGTTGAGGTTGCGAGTAAAACAACAGAAAAGTCTTCAACAACAATCAGTCATCAATCTGCACACAAGCGTGCTGTGGCACTGTTAAAAGCTGATCATTATAATATGGCAATAATTGACTTAAACTGCATCCAGCTGAACAGTTCACAGTATTTATACTTACAATAAAGTTTCCTAAAATCCTTTATTTACAAGTATTCGTATATTTCCTATAAAGAAACAGCTCCATTACCAAGGCAAGTAAGTCCAACAAAATTCTAATTTTTACTGTGTCTCTGAGGAGGGAACTGTCACACAATCTAAAAGACCATACAAAAGAACCCAGCCAAATACATGTTATTGGGTCATGTATGAATGTGCAATGCCACACATCTACTCAATGAAATAATCAGGAAAGGATTTCTTAAGCCATTTCTCATTTAAGTAAACTGTTGTTTCATCTAGTACTGAACACCTTAAATGGAATGACTCCACATACTCATCGCCATGCACAAATGGTTGGGAATTCAACCTAAAAAAAACAGTTAAATGTAAACATTTTCTGCAGATGGTTAAGCCCACACCCCAAACTTAAATATACCAATTTCACAGTCACTGAACAGCATGAAGAAAAGGGAAATTTGTGACTGAATCACTGCCAGTGCACACTTAAAAACACATTGGAAGTGATTTCCTGTGGAAATCAGATATCCAGGAGTTTTAACATTAGCAAACTGATCTTAACCAATGGGAGGTTCATTCAGTTTACACTTGACATGGTGTAGGGAAGCCAAATGCTCATTAACAGGTTTCACTATGTACAGTTGCTTGAATAAATGTTATGGACAAAAGCCACAGTAAATGACAGGAAGTTAAAAGTCAGACCTATTGCAAATGTAGGCTATGATTCAAAAGTTACTCTTATTTTTCCACTTTAATTGCATTTTAAAATGTTTATTCCACATGTGAAATAATAAATCAAGTGCTTTTGTAATAAGATTTTTATCATCATTATTAGCATTTTTGAACATGCACCTTTAGGAGTACTGTCCATAGCTGGATCTAGCAAAAGGCAACCTAGGCACTAGCCTAGGGTCTGTTTCTACCTGAGGGGCCCTATCAGTACTGTCAATTCCATCATTCATGCCACCAATAATGTTTACCCACCCACAATCGTAAAATCCAAGACAGCAGTTGTTGCATTGTGATTTGGTCTAAATCCATGCCAAGTAGGACAGGGAATACTGTCACCTATGGGAAGTTGGTGCAGTTGAGAAAAGCATATTTTTCTAAGCTTTTTGAGAGGGAAGGAAGCATAGCAAATGGAGTATAATACAGAATTTTTATTTTTTTTTTGTTGATGCTGACTTTACTTTTAGCGAGGTTACAGTGTAATGTATGTATGCAATGTGTTTTCAGTTTTAGCTAGGATTTCTAGGCTTTATCTCTTTTATGGATTAATTATTTAGTTATTTGTGTTAGCCATGGAGCAGGGTTTACTTTTACTCTCTTTTTCTCTTATGGAGGCCATTTTGTTGAATTCACTTAGAAAGGTGTGATTAAATTCCAGTGTTGTATCATCTAATAGTATATATTTCAATGTCCTTCAGTTTACATGATTTTAGGATAGATGTGAATGTCATCTTATTAGATTTGGTGATACTGCAAACTGTGTCATAGTGGTATTGATTTTGGATACCTATAGGCATAAGTTGGTAGATGGTCACTAAGTGTATGTGTTAGAGTGCCAGTGGATGTAATTTTACTAGGATAAAATGCTGGAATTCAGCCTATGACTGATGAGTTATGTGAGTTACTATATTTGCTTGGGGTAGTGGTATGTTGTGTGAACCCATACAAGTGTACTGAATGTTGGGATTTGTTCATGGTAATTGAGTTCCAGTCATCTAAAATAATTGTTTCCTGGAGGATGCTACTAACTACCCAGGACAGTACATCTTTAGCTGTAGAGATATTATTGCCTGGGGAAATGTATAAAGAATGAAGCAGTTCTGTTCTCTCCTGTAGTTGTAGCCAGTTAAATTATTGTTTAAGTAATTTGTAGTCCTGAGTTGTTTTCTTGACTTCTGGCTTTATTATTTTTTAACAAATATTAAGTAAGACATTGACAGCTATCATATCAGATCTACAACAGTGAAAGGAGGCATACCCTAAAATGTGTGATATGCATTTTGGATCTAAAAAACGTTTCAGTAATGGTACAAATATGAACATTCACCAAGCAGAGGAAAGCTAAGTCATTCATTTTACTGTTTAGACTTCTGGTATTCAGTGAAACCACCCTTGCCTCTGATTTTCACATTGTATATTTTTCATTTTTTTTTTTTGTAGTGGAATTTGAAGAGATCTAAAATGTACAATGGGAAGAAAAAAGAGCTTAATTAGTGCATGTAGTTCCAGGGGGTAAGAAGCATGAGTGTTCCCACATCTCACTTCAGCTCAAGAGGTAGCGAATCTTCTGTGTAGCATGTTCTTATCCACTGACTGAATGCCAACATTTTGTCATGATATTTAGGTTCCACATGGGATGGTGGAAAGATTTTGGTAAGCAGATATCTTTACCATACTTTCTGCTAGGATGTGCAGTAATCTCACTGTATCCTGTAGCTCCCATCATATCCTGCAACACTGCATGTCCAGGAAAGAATATATTGTTCACTCCTATTCTCCACACTATTATCCCCCACTTCCTATCAATATCTATACATTGTCTTTCTTTTGAACGATTATCTTTTTGTTTTTACTCTCATATGTAGTACATTTTGACCACTGCTATCAGTGCAACCCTTAATGTTCATATTTTTTTCGTTTTTCTATTTATAATTAAATTCATATTTGCAATGCTGTTTTTAATAGTTTTTGTCCTGTATAATTACCTTACGTATGCTGGGGCTTTTCCCCTCAGGTCTCCACTGAAAATGGGTTTGTTTTCATACTCAATTGGACTAACCCGGTTAACAAATGTGAAATAAATAAATGTGAGCAAAGATCATATCATATTTAGGTTTAATTCATTACAACACTGTTAAGATATCCTTAAAGTTGGACCCAGGCAGGCAGAACATTGGTTTACTTATAATAGAGTCACCACTTAAATTAGATATTTTGGGAGTTACCAGGTCACACAAGGTAGCTTATGGTCCTTTGATTCTGGCTTGGGTCAGCACTATCTCAAAATATTTTCTTGCTGAGGACTGGCCTTACTGCCAGAGTATATTTGTTTTACTGCATTAAGTGAAAGGTCTGTGTGACATACAAACAAACTGAGGTTCTAGTTATATTAAAATTATGCTATGCACACTGTGAAATCTGAAGATTATGTTACAGTAAAGGAGAGAGATGACCAAGTAAAGGGAGGCTGGCATGGCTAGGGGAGCCCTGGTCCATTACTCTGCTTAGAGGTCAGAGATATAGCTAGGATGGAGCAATGAGAGCAGGCACCTCGGGTGCAAGGTGTTAGATGATGCGATCAAGAAATGCAGTACTTGTGTGGTATTCATTTCTATACTGGCATTTCCCATTGCTTTTTTTTTTTTGAGTTGAGGGGTGAAGAAATAGGACTTGTCTTGCTCCCGGGGTTAGGATTACTGACCATTTTGTTTTTTTTTTTTTTTTGTCTCAACCTACAGTTAAGAGGCGCCAGATCAGGGAATAGCATCAGCCACTACATAACACAGCTACAGCTTTGATAGGACCCCATCTGACCATGCTGTGGCTCTGGCACTACCTGCTGCATACTAGTTCAGAAGCAATAAGTAATAATTTTTAAAAAAATTCTCAGTGCAAATCAAAGTACTGGTAAAACACTGTCTGAGTCACACTATAAAGAAAGGTACTTTTTAAAAAATAGTTAAAATAAATACATCCTGGAGCACAATTTATGCCTTATATAACACCAGACAAGCCAATGCAAGCAGACTGAAATAAGTTAGCAGTTTTGCTCTCTTAAATTATTCAAGTCTTTACACTTAGCTTACAGCCAACTATTGCAAAATTCTACATGTTATTAAGAAGTAGACAGCAAATCTGATTAATGAGAAAATGCTGCAATCGTCCCAATGATAAACTGAGTGTTTTTGCTGAGCCAGTATTCCCACAAAATGTGCTTATATTTTCACGTCCACTGTATGCAGAGAGAAAAATAAAGAAAAATAGAGAAATGCAAAGCCATTTCTCTCTCTCTGTCTCTCAATATAGAAAAATTAGAAATAGTATCCAAAGCTTTAATAAACAAAATGTTAGATACCTATTGTGAAATAGTGTAGCCTTAAACAACAGCATATTATGCAGTCAATTGCAGCATACATACTTATCCTCTTATTAAATAAAATTGGTTCTAAAGAGATCACTTTGAATATGTCAAGGCTATATAAACTGTGTGGGTGTGCAAACAGTAAACATTCTTGCTGTCAAAAGTTTATGCCTCAACATCTAAAATTATGCATACTCCTTACATCTTTTGTGTTGCTAGATAGCAACTGGACAATACCATTCTGTATATACTCTATCACTTACCTCTAGAAAAGACTGTGAAATCCTGCAACCTTTCTTTTCAGACCAAGTTGTACACCTGTCTATAATAAAAGTCATTACTAAACTAAATATATAACATAGATGCAAGTACAGCTTAGACTGTACAACAGCAATAAAATATTCCAGTGTGTGAGTTATAGGCATGAAACCCTTTTTTCATGTGATCAGGTCACTCTGATAAGACATCTGGTAAAATCACCATGAAAGAAGATGTACATTCCCAAAAAAATTTACTCCCTTAGTGTCCTAGTGCATTTGTACTAGGTCAGAGCTATATGTCAAAGGTGGTAAAAGCAGCCAGTAAGGAGCACTTAGGTTCAGTGTTGATGAGCTCATGCAGACCTAACCTTAACTACAAGACATCTTTATTATAACTAATGGCATTTGTCTGACTTGTAAATATAGCACAATGTGAAGAATTTCAACAGTATTTGGTAGAAAATCAAATAGATTCATCCAGAACATTCTTAAATGTGGAGTCAGTATTTCATAATATGTCAATATCTTGTTGCTTATATTTTTAATGCTGTAAACTATACTGCTTTTTGCCTTAGCACTACAAGGCTATATAGTGTGAAATGTAATAGTTATTCTGCTGAAAACTGACTATGACCTGGTTCCAGAGCTTCCAGAATAAAGAGGTATAGTTTACAAGACTATATTTAATAGTTCGTATTTTTCTTCTCGACCTGTCCTTGACTGAAGCCCTTAAAATAGATTCCAATAGGAATTCACACTGCAATCATTTTTGCGCAACAAAGCAGTATCAAATTACAGAACGGAACAAACACATTCCTATTTGATGCCTTTTCCAAAACATAACAGTTATGAAAATGCTGTATATCTACAAGCAGAAGCCACAATTAAAATCACTTATGAGCAGGTGCAGCTTCTGTTCACGGGTCAATAAAATAACATGTAACTTTACAAAAATGGCTGAAAAAAGGTCCAATAGTATCAGTGCTACACACTGTCAACAAAGTTAAATAAATGAATAACCACAACAAAATCCTCAAAATCTTCACTAACAAATGTCATAAAGCAAGAGTTACAAGCTGGAGTTTAGTACTAATGTTGCCAGGAGGACAGAAGAAAAAGGAAGCTGTCCTGATGCAGCGGAAGTCAACATCATGCTCCTTGCTCATGTAGCGATGTCACAGATTGTATGGATGACAGCAGCATTCATTCAGCTATGCCAGAGCGCATACGGATGACAGCAGCATTTCCAATGTTCATGTAGTGATGTCAGAGAATGTGTGCATGACAGCAGCATTCTCAGTGTTCATGTAGTGATGTCACAGAATGTATGGATGACAGCAGCATTCCCAGTGTTCATGTAGCAATGTCAAACAATGATGTGTGCATGACAGCAGCATTCCCTGTGTCCAAGTTGTGATGTCAGAGAATGTGTACATAACAGCAACATTACCAGTGTTCTTGTAATCATGTCAGAGAATGTGGAGCTAACACCAACATTCCCCTGGGTTCATGTAACCATGTCAAATAATGTGCAGATGACAGCAACATTCCCAGTGTTCATGTAGTGACGTCAAAGAATGTCTGGATGACAGCATCATTTCCAGTGTTCGTGTAGCAATGTCAGACTATGTGTGCATGACAGCAGCAGCATTCCCCGTGTTCATGTAACCATGTCGGAAAAGGTGCGGATGGCAGCAGCATTCCCATTGTTCATGTGATGATTTCAGAGAATGAGCGGATGACAGTAGCATTCTCGGTGTTCATGTAGTGATGGGAGAGAATGTGTGGATGACAGCAGCATTCCCAGTGTTCATTAGTAACATCACGGAATTTGTGAATGGACTCTTCTCTGATGCATGAAATCCTTCAAAATATATAGGGTCAACAATGATATACCTTTCATTTCCATATCTGTCCAGTAGCCAAAACTACTTGCAGGAAAACAAAAACAATTACAAGTGCCATCCCCAAAGGTTATACCAAAGTCCTACTACCTGCTAATATTTGCTGGAATGTTCTCTTCAAGTTGAGATACAGAAAATGTTATGATGAATGTTTGGCAATTCGCAATAGATAGCTTAGACTGTCTGGTAATCCTAAAGCCTCCAAAGTCACTGGTGCCATGGTGGGTGAAAACTGCTTGGTAGTCAGTTGAAAAAAACAATTTTGTCAGCTTGTTTTGAGATTTGTCACTTTAGTAAGTGGCACAAACAAACTGATACTTCAAAAAAGGTATTATTGCTGAGGAATACTGTGATGAGATACATCTGCCTGCACTCAAAAATCAACAGGATCAAGGCAAGTCTATCCAGCAGTTTGACAAAAGACATTAAAACAGAAACAAAGCAAAACATCAGCCCTTCAGAAAGTTGTTCTGACACTGAGTAGTTAACTGAGTGAGTATTTCTGGATTTAAGTTTGACACACACATGTGAAAAAGAGTCAGACTGAGTCACTGCACTGTCCTGACAGGATCAAGAACATAGCGGTCAGTGAAGGTAACTGACAGGCACAAAGGACATCACTGGTTTCTTGTGCTTTTTGCTTCTGTAGAAAAACTGAAATCACTGAAGGCAATTGAAAGAAAAAAGTAACAATACTGTTTTTGATTTCTTGTATGTGTTTTTGGTCTCTGGAGCAAACATTAGGTCACTAATGGTAAGTGGCAGATAAGTAGAACATTACTGCATTCCTTTTAGTTTCAGAAGCTACAGTATAACATACCCAGTACTTATTTCAGTATCTTCTGTAACTCATTTACCACTGATATGGTAAGAATTTTTACTAATTATATTATGGCGAGCCCCCCTTTCCTCTTTTTTTTTTTTTTTTTTTTTTTTTTATTACCGGTACTGATAGCGTTATTCTGGTATTAGATCCTCCAGAGGAGTGTTTCTCACACAGACTTCCAAATGGATCTGGATCAGGCATTGCATTACAGATCAAGTAGAGGTCTTCTAACTAACCTATATGAAATATAATATGGTACAATGACAATTTAGGAGGAAATAAATGTTATTCATAGCAGTATGGTTCAGTATCTAAACTCATATTATCATAAGAGACGCAGTACTGCTGTTTAGAGACAGGGCTTATCATAAGTTCATAGGTGATCACTGGGTGAATAAGCTCATAGTCCTTTTTGAGTCCAGTCATCCTTCCCAAATGTATATAACAAGTTTTGATACCATAAGGTTATTTTAAGGGGTATAAGTAGGCTTACACATGGGCTGTCAAACATTTACAGGCTGCCTAGGTCCACTAGAGACACAGATGCCAGACCAGGGGTAAAGTTCTGATTCCCCAACCACTGGACCAAGTTACTCTTCAATTGGTTTAGGGAACAACTCTGCTTTACATGAATGTGAAACATGTTCCAGAGAAGGGTTGAGCTTTGAGACACATACCTGTTCCCCCAACCAGGTGCATCGGGAGAACTACAGTCTATGCAGCTGCATATGTTTTAAAAACAAAGGGGCACTGTTTCCATTTTGAACTTTCTTTCTTTTTTTCTTTCTGAATTTCATCATAGAGTGACTGGGGAGCAAGGCATTTCAGGGTACGTAGCTTTGCTCTCTATCAGCCTCAACAGTAGAATGCACTACATATCCCTAAATACATTGCATCCTCAGTCTTACTGTTACTTAGGAGGATTCTAGGTTTCAACTTGCACCAAATCTGAGTTGGTGGTGTCTTTACTTGGCAGTATTAGAAGTCTAAAGAGAATCAGGGACCTTAAGTGCTAGCAAGCAAGGTAATTTTTTTTTTTTTGGCAGGTGAAACCAGATATGAGGATGCAGCAGGTAGGCACACTGTTCTGTTATTTCATGTTCTAGCCTTGGAGATGGCTGCATGATGCATCTGATTAAAAAAAAAGAGAGAAATTGTGAAAATGTACTGCAAACGTTGGTACATTAGAATAGTACTGGTTGTACTGATTTTGGCAGTTCATTTTCAGTTACAACCATTCCGTACCTCTCAACCTCTTAGGGCAAGAAATGTGGTCAAAGCCTAAAACATTGGGGGACAAAGGCACAAAAACAGACATATTTTGGTCTTATAAACTTAGAAAGTTGCTAGAATAGCAAGATTTCTGTTAGTATGCATGCATTTTCTGAAGAACAGAAAGTCTGAATCTCAAATGTATGCCATTATTTAGTAACTTCAGTCAACAGTGATTTGCCAAAAAAATAAAACAACATACAAAGAACAGACCAAAAATAGGATGCAAAATGAGAATGAGACTCAAGACATGGTGAACAGCATGTTGTGTTTAATACAATTTCAACTGCTTTACAGGGTTAACTCACAGATGCTTAATGTACATTCTTTTCTGCCATAATGTAATTTTTCACTAAGGCTAACTTCAGAGCATCCATACATATTTTTATTTAACTATGCTGGAGCAAAACTGCGCATTATTGCAGATTTAAAATATGCTACCCCGTTCTGATGTTCCTTGAAATGTGGTCTTATTTTATAGTAATTAGCAGAACTGGACAGGTAATTCTGCTCCACTTCAAGGTGTATTCAGATTTAAGCATCAGTATTGGGTCTTCTTTATATTCAAATACTTCCACTGTTTATTTTCTGTACAGATGTTAAAGAGAACAAGAGCTGCAGTAACATTTTACTTGCCAATTATTAAGCATTAGAAAATAAAAAACAAAATAAGCATGTAGAGTCATGCACTGATTTTGAACCCATGATAGAAAGAGCAATCTGCAACTGGTAGTTTTATTTGTTTACTTATTTATTTGTTTTCATTTAATTACTGAGATAGTCCAACTGAGCTCAGTAGAGCCATTTTGTCAGCAGAGGCCTGAGGAGAAAAGGTCTAGAGTGAAAACAGCATTTCCACTGTCTGAGGTGTATTATCTAGGAATTATGAATTGTGTTGCCTGTTTACTGAAGCTGAAGCTTGTATGAAATAAGATTTTTAATTTGCAAACTATATTGTAGTTCAGTTCTTCAACTTTGATGGAACTATTCTTATTATGTTTTATCCTAGCAATGTGAAACCAGATACTATGAATAGGCCACGGTATGGGGACTGCCTGTGGATAAAATGACTGGCCCTGTTGTTTGCCATTGTGATTTTGGTTTTGGAGGACTTGTGTGTAACTGAGTGAAGTAAGCTGAAATACAAGGTGTGACTACTGTTTCTATAAAATGACTCTCACAGCTGTTTGTTTTGGAGGACTAGTGTGTAATTGAGTGAAGTAAGCTGAAATGCAAGGTGTGACTACTGTTTCTATAAAATGAAAATACATTAATGTAACCACTGTTTTTATCCTTTGTAGGACTGTTGTCTATTTGGGTGAAGCAAACTGGAATACAAGTTGTTTCTCTTGTTTGTGTATGTCAAAAATACATTATGATGTAACCATTATTTTTATCACAACCAAACAGCTTGGATTAATTTAATTACTGAAATATAAACTGGTCAGTTTGCTATGCTAGTTGTCAACTCTGGTTGTGGTAGAGTCTGGGAATATTGTTTTTGGTCACCCAGCTTGGATGATTGTAGAGAACGGAAGTTCCTGTTATGAGTGGACCCAAGGGTTTGTCTACTATGTTGGGACACAGATGCTTGTCAGTGTTGTGTAATTACATTTGTGTGAATGGACCTCTATGACTGTCCATGATGTGGCACACAGAGGTGCTAACCCTCAGTACTTGTATGAGTGGACGGGCCACTGTGGGACTGACCATCATGGCTGGTGCAGAGGCCTGTCACAGTACTGCATTGCATGTCAAGTCTTCCAACTGTTGTACAGACCTTTTTTGCATAACAGCACTATAACCAAAAGCTAGTCTGCATCATTTGAGCAAGGAGTTAATGTACCAGAACCAAAAATAATGTTTGAGTAGATTCTTTACCATAAGAACAATACATCAGCTACAGTGAATATAAAAAGTTTACACACCCCTGTTAAAATGCCAGGTTTTTGTAATATAAAAATGAGACCACAATAAATCATTTCAAAACTTTTCCCACCTTTAATGTCACCTACAGCCTGTACAATGCAATTGAAAAACAAACAAATCTGTTAGGGGAAAAATATAAAAAAATAAAAAATGTACAATATGCTGCTTGCATAAGTGTGCACACCCTTAAACTAATACTTTGCTGTGTGTGCACACCCTTAAATTAATACTTTGTTGAAGCACCTTTTGAGTTAATTACAGCATTCAGTTTTCTTGGGTAGGAGTCTATCAGCATGACACATCTTGACTTGGCAATATTTGCCCACTCATCCTTGCAAAAGTGCTCCAAATCTGTCAGATTGCGAGGGCATCTCTTGTACACAGCCCTCATTAGGTCACCCCACAGATTTTCTATTGGATTTAGGTCTGGGCTCTGGCTGGGCCATTCCAAAACTTTAATTTTCTTCTGGTGAAGCCATTCTTTTGTTGATTTGGATGTATGTTTGGGGTCATCGTCATGTTGAAAGGTGAAATTCCTCTTCATCTTCAGCTTTCTAGCAGACGCCTGAAGGTTTTGGGCCAAAAGTTACTGGTATATGGAACTGTTCATAATTCCCTCCACCTTGACTAAAGCCCCAGTTCCAGCTGAAGAAAAGCAACCTCAAAGCATGATATTGCCACCACCATTCTTCACCGTGGGGATGGTATTCTTTTGGAGATGTGAAGTGTTGTTTTTGCCCCAAACATACCTTTTGGAATTGTGGCCAAAAAGTTCAATCTTGGTCTCATCAGACCATAACACATTTTCCCACATGTTTTTGGGTGACTTGATATATTGTTTTGCAAATTTTAACTGGGCCTGGATGTTTTTCTGTGTAAGAAAAGGCTTCCATCTTGCAACCCTACCCCACAGTCCAAACGTATGGTGAATATGGGAGATTGTTGTCACATAGTACACAACCAGTACTTGCCAGAAATTCCTGCAGCTCCTTCAGTGTTGCTGTAGATCTCTTGGCAGCCTCCCTGACCAGTTTTCATCTTGTCTTTTCATCAATTTTGGAGGGACGTCCAGTTCCTTGCAACATCACTGTTGTCCCACATTTTCTCCACTTTTTGATGATTGTCTTCACTGTGTTCCACGGTATATCCAATGCTGTGGAAATTTTTTTATACCCTTTTCCTGACTGATACCTTTCAAAAAATGAGATCCCTTTGATGCTTTGTAAGATCTCTGCGAACCACGGCTTTTGCTGTAGCAGGCAACTGAGTAAATGTCAAAAAAATCCTACTAGGACAGCTGAACTTTATTTGGGGTTAATCTATTTAATTGATGGCAGGTGTGTACCCAAGAAGAGCGAATGTTGTAATTAAATCAAAAGGTGCTTTAACAAAGTATTAGTTTAATCTCACCAATTAACTACCTTACAATCACAACCAACACCACTCATCATCCACCACACCTATCCCATCCCAAACAGACCTCTCACTCATGACACTAGCCAAACCAAATCAAACCATGCCTAAACTACCCAAGCCCGCATACATACACCTCTTACTATTGCTCTTATGTGTATCTATCCTCCCACTGTTAACTTCTATCACCAACTACCAGAAACAACACTACCAGTAACAACTTAATTATATCCATATACCAAGAAAAACTACTTCCATTAACATTATTACAACACACCCTTTCACTCAATTAGTCCCATACCACTACCAAACCTCCTTTATCCACCACTTTGCTTATAGATTACAGCCATCGCACTACCAGTCCCAAACAACTTTAAAGAACTTTAAGACCCTAAATAAACTACTCAAACTCTATTTTTAACTAAGAGTCCAACTCATTAGCTGTGATGATATACACCCAAACCCAGGCCCACAAAATCTAGGAGCCCCGACCCTCAACCTGAATAATACCCTACTCCACTGAGACAAATCCTCCCTCCTCATTTTAAATTTAAATGTCAGAAGTATACTAAACAAAGTCCACAACCTTCATGCACTAGTCTCCTTTTATCAACCCGAGATAGTCACACTAACGGAGACCTGGCTTAAACCAGGTAACCACAACAATTAAAATTACTGTGCCAGGCTACAATATAATTTGTAGTGACAGAATAGGTAAAAAAGGTGGGGGTGTTGCAATACTGTATAAATTTCACCTCATCCTTGAGAAATTAAACAACCCCAGACCTTGATAAAGCTGAAGTCACTGTAACAAAACTAAAACTTAACAAGAATAAACACATCAGCATCATAGGTTGCTACATCCCTCCAGGCAACAATATCCCCATTACAGCAAACCTACTAGAATGGATATCTAACTCCCTCCCCCAGGAAAGCATAGTATTGGAAGACCTTAATATTGACTGGCAAAACTGCTCCATTCAAACCCATTCTCCCATATTAATCTACATGGCCTAACCCAACTCATCACTTCCCCCACAAGAACAGACAAGAGAACCAAACATCAATCCATACTAGACTGGATACTCGTATCCCACCCATCACTGATATCCCTAGCAGGGTGTCTATCAGACACCCTGAGTGACCACCAAGCCACATTTTTACTCAGATCAAAATCACCATAACTGACCCAAATATCTATGTGCCTAATTAGAAACAAAAAACATTTTAACCACTCCAACTTTATAAATGACCTAAAAAGGTGTACCTGGGCCCCCCCCTAAAAAACCTACCTCTTGATGAAGCTGTACTATATTTCAATACGACCTTCTTAAATACCCTTAACCATCACGCCCCCACCAGAACAACAAGAATTAAAACTAAATATGCCCCTGGTTAACCCCAGATACAAAAACCTTCCTCAACAAAAGAAACAAAGCCTGGGCCAACTACCTCAACAGTAAATCCCAATCTGACAAACAAATATATGTTGAATTATGTAACAAAGCCAAAAAACTTACCAAAACAGACAAAACATCTTACTACTAAAAATTACAAGATAAACACAGGGACAACCCACAAAAAAAATGAGCAGGAATTAACTATATTCTACAACCAAGAAAAACAACTACCCCAACCCTAAAAATAGATAACAACCAAGATGATATCCCCACACAATTTAATAAATACTTTACAGAAACTATCCAAGCCCTTGCAAACAACCAACCCTATGACAACATCCCCACCCCTGCAAATGCACCCCCCACTCACAACTAAAAACTGCCCCAAGTTCAGCTTCCACCCAGAACCAACCAAATCCATTGAAATACTACCCGCTGAATACCTCCATCTAGCCACAGAAGCCATGGCATATCCTGTCTCCATCCTAATAAACAGATCCATCTCCGAGTGTACAGTACCCCAGCTACAGAAAATATCACATATCATCTCACTACATAAAGGGAGTACCTCCCTGGAACTCAATAACTACCACCCTATAGTCATACTACCCCACATTATCTAAAACTTTAGAAAGGGTAATACATAAGCAACTAATGCAATATCTCCTAGAAAATAATCTACTAGCAACACAACAACATGGCTTTAGACCCTTCCATAATACCACCACTGCGCTTACAGAATTCACCAACATTATCAATAATCACAGAAACAATAGACTCCTTGTATCCACCGCATTCCTAGACTTATCCAAAGCATTCGATATGGTTAACCACAATAAACTCCTTCACTCACTAGCAACTCTACACCTTACCACCTCTGCCATCTCCTGGTTTAAAACTACCTGGAGGGAAGGAAACAAGCTGCTATGTGGCAAAACCAACTCTCCCCCCTCCTTACCAGTCTCCCTAGGGGTACGCCAAGGCTCCATCCTGGGGCCACTTCTTTTTACCCTCTTCACCAATCAGCTCCCAACCAGTATTCCCAAAGCCTCAATAGTACAATATGCAGATAATACCACCATAATATCCGTAGCCAAAACAATTGACATCTTTCACTCCCTAACACAAGAATGCTTTTCCCTAGCAGAAACTTGGAACGTAAAACAAAGCCTCGTTCTGAACCCAAGTAAAACAAAACTATTACTCTTTAGCTCCCATAGATCCACACCTCCTGCTGATACTTTCATCATCTCCTCCTATAACAATACCACAGTCACCCTCACAAATCATACCAAGCTGCTAGGGGTTGAAATAGCTAATCACCTTAGATTTGACTTACATATTTCCATAACCATAAAAAAGTACATAAAAAAACTTGGTCTACTCTATCACAATAAAAAAATTCCTCACTGACCACTCCAAAACTACAATAGCCAGGACTCACCTATTATCCACCTTACTGTATGCCTCCTCTGTGCTTACAAATCTCTGCAAATCTGACCTAAAGAAACTTGACAGTTGTTATAATAATATAGCCAAATTTGCTACAACCTCTCCCATCAGAACGCATCACTATGACTGCCTAAAAATACTCAATTGGCTAGAACTACCACTACTACTTCAACTCAATCAACTATCATTAGCCCACAAAATAATACATAACTCTGATAACACCCCAGTCCTACAACATCTTCTGCAACCCTAAACAACAACCAGGCCCTTAAGGTCTAGCACACAAAATCTCCTCAAAGTAATCAAATATAACAATGAGACTGGTAAGTCTGTCTACAGCCACTATATAGCAAAAACCTGGAACTCCCTTCCTGCCCACATAACTGACAACAAATCCCTAACCCAGTTCAATAAACTAGTCAAAACTCACTTCATGAATAACCAACTATGCTCCTGTATCCCCCCTGGCTAATGTCTCACTATGACATTTCATCTAACTTAATTAAGTCAGTCAAGCTAACCATTTCATAACACTGTACCCACTTAGGACTGTCAAACAACTGCTCATCCTGACTCTCTAGGAGTTATTGTAAACTACCCCAGGAATGTTGTGCTTTCCACAATCTACTAAAACCAGGAGAAGACATATTTTATATCAATTTGATCTCCTTCTCATCTATATCCAGAAACAATTGATCTCAGGGAGCCTTATTCTACTTCTCTCTGCCTTTCCTTTGATAGTAAACTACTACAGGAATGTCATGCTTAGTAATATCTTCTAAAGTTAATATTACATAGTAGAAAACGAATGTATCCTATCTTCTAAGAAATATGTATGTCAAAGTCTCTTCTAAGAAATATTGTATGTCAAAGTCCTGTCCTTATCTTTATGTTTGTAATAAATTGTTCTCTAGGAGCTTTTCTCCCTGAGCCTCCACTGAAAATGGACTTGTAATCCAGTTGGACTCTCCTGGTCAACAAATTTAAAATAAAAATAAATTTAAGGGTGTGCACACACAACAAAGTATTAGTTTAAGGGTGTGCACATTTATGCAACCAGTATATTGTACGTTTTTTATTTTTTATATTTTTCCCCTAACAGGTTTGTTTGTTTTTCAATTGAAATGTAAAGGTTATAGGTCATATTAAAGGTGGGAAAAGTTTTGAAATGATTTATTGTGGTCTCATTTTTTTATATCACAAAAACCTGTCATTTTAACAGGGGTGTGTAAACTTTTTATATCTACTGTATAACTTTTACTGTTGGGGTGGTGAAATATGGCTCTGGGTCATGATGCTGTTAAATGACCTACTTATACCTTTTACTGGAGGATGTAATATGGCTATGTACAATTTGAAAATTCCTGTGTAAATCCCCGTGCCCAACATGTCCTATTTATGTTGCTGACAATGTTTAGGTCCCTAGATCAGGTAATTTTGATGTTATCTGTTTTGTGGATGTGCAACAAGCCCATCAGAGTGGGATCACAGGTTGCTTTGAAGGCCAGGCATAAATTGTTTCTCTGTAGTCTGTAGGAGACTGAGTTCAGGGATAGGGCTTTGAGGTGGTCCATATATGACATGGTGTTTACATCCTTTACCATTTTTGTGATGAACCTCTGTGGATGCTCCAGTTGTTGCCCATGCCTGGTCAGATAGACATCAAAGGGGTTGATGTACTCAATGACTGGCCTGATGTGGGCTTGTACAAAGGAACAATGACATCCTTGGACCTAGATGGTATACCCTTGTTTATAAGTTGTGCAACATAGAATTATTTCCTTACTACCATTCACATATGATGGTCAAAGCCAAGGTTACTGTCTACATGCATTCCCAAATCCTTGCCCACTTTAAATAAACCTTGGTTTCTCAAGTCATTGGCTTTTCAATTACTTTGTTTCAGCTTCAGCTAATCATATTCATTAGCTGAATCCTTGTTTTATGGGCACTTCAAAATTTGATAGCATTTAGTTTACAGATCTGAAGTGTTTTGTTTCCCTATCACTCATAACTCATCTAAAGGACACCTCAGAGACTTATATTGCATGGAAGAAACTTATGCCTTGATTAAATATGAAACTATTTTTTATTCTGCAGTTGCTGTGCAAAATGGTATATGTTGCTACAGTATATAATAATATCTGTTATCCCATTTACTCTATGTTACATAAAGAAATTGACATCAGAAAGGTAACAGCTTACAGGAGGAGGAAATTAGGGCTGGACCAATTAATCTGGCTGCCCTACAATGTTAAGAAAGATGGCAACAGGCTCAGTCAGATTTAAATCCTTTGTTGCATGAACTTTTGTAGAAGGGTATAAACAGTCTAAGTAAACCTAAACGTTGACTCTTAAATTATAGGGTGTTGTAGCTTTGTTTAAGGTTTATTGTTTCTTCATCCACTCAAAGAGTTCAAAGCAATAAATTGTTGGTTTTCAACCTACAAGTCCAAGTCTCCAACATGTAGTGTAGTTGTCAAAGTATAAATTAACCACTTTCTGGAATATCAAAGAATCTAAAGCCATCTGGACTGTGTCTCCACTGGACCAGTTTTCACTGCAGAGTCCTCAACAGCAAGTTAGACTGATGGCATCATGTGGCCAGAGGCAGTCATAGCATCCAGGAAGAGAAGGAACAGCTTCATTTGGACCCACACAGAACTAAAAGGAAACATGACAGTAGGTATTCCACACTGGGTTAGAACTCACACACTGAACCTATCGTGTAACCAGTGCTCTCTCTTTATTTCTGTTCTCTGGCTTAAAGTGAATGTTATTTTGGTAACTTGTACCATCACAATTAGAGTATGTAAGGAGTAAGAGACTAAAAAATTTGCATATTCCTGGGGTTGTTGCTTAATGTAATATGTATGCCAATTTTGTGCTATACAGGAAAGTTTTGGCTGTGGCCCAAATAGTATTGCCGTGTGTGTGTGTGTGTGTGTGTGTGTGTGTGTGTGTGTGTGTGTGTGTGTGTGTGTGTGTGTGTGTGTGTGTGTGTGTGTGTGCGCGTGTGTGTGTGTGCGCGTGTGTGTGTGTGCGTGTGCGCGTGTGTGCGTGTGTGCACGTATGAGCGTTGGGAGACTCCTTTTGTTAGTGTGGAGGTAGGTGAGGTTGATGATCCAATTCTGATTCTGAAACTTACATTACAGATGCAGTCCCTAAGCCAGAGTGAGGTATAAGCACTCATACCACCCACAAGTATGGCATCAAGGGGGATGGTGCAATTCCATAATAGAATCCTTCGTGGAAGCCAAAGACTACATATCAGTTTTGTCTTCCAAAAGGGTAGGACATGCACTAAGGGGTTATAGCTATTAAGATAAAATACCTGATGGCTGCCAAACTGATAGCTTCTCTTAGCTGTCTTTCTTAATGAAAGATAAGGAATGAGTAAGTTACCTGAGATACAGGCTGATGGTTAGAAAGTAGTAACAGAGAAAAAAAGACAAAAATGTTCATTCTCTATGAATTACCCCCTAGAACAGGACTTTAGATGACAAACTTCTTGCTTCCACCACAACACGTTTCTGATGGGGAGAGTTTCAGTGACATACTCTCCAAATAAATCATTATAATGGGACCTAGTGCAGCAGCTTCCAACAAGCATGCACTGCAGCTGTGTACAGTCAAGATTCCGAGTGCAGGGTTACTCTAAAATACAATGCATTTCTACAGTTTGAAGTGTAATTACAGACCATTTTGCACATTTTCATTTACTTATTACACTGTTTAATAAAAAGAAAAGTAGAATGCAACTTTTTTCATTTTTATTTTCATTCAGTTCAGTTTCAGTAGAACATTTTATGCATTTTTCTTTGAAAGATTTGTAACATTTCCCATTTTATTACAGCCATCCTAACACTCTGTGTCACAAAGAGCACATCAGTCTGAGAAGCATTATACACTGAGTAACTGGCATAACATTTCCAGCACTTAGAGTCAGTTATCTCCAGGAAGTTAGTATGGCACACATTTTGAGGACAGAAACCCACGTGGTACCACCTCTGCAGGAAACTTGTGGTTA
Organism: Protopterus annectens; assembly: GCF_019279795.1. NCBI lineage: Eukaryota > Metazoa > Chordata > Ceratodontiformes > Protopteridae > Protopterus > Protopterus annectens. The sequence goes on from NC_056737.1 coordinate 814,933,997, forward strand.
ATAATAAGCCAATTTGTTCAGTATGCAAAATTTTTCACTTCATCAGTACTCCCCAAGGCTTGAATCTTTAAGTAATATTCTGAATAAGATGGAGTCTTCCACAGGGAGAACTTCAATGCACGCTTTTCATCCTTCTGATTGTTTCCTGCTGCTCTGCGGACCTCTCACACCTACCTAGCTCCCCCCTCCCCCTGGCCCTCTTGAACATTACCCATCCCTCTTATCTCCTTATCTCCTCCCCTAAGGTGCACTTCCTCCCATGAGCCTATTTCCTGGTGGTGCTATCAGCGGCGCCATCTTTAAAACATAGATAGTGAAGGGGACAGCGTGTCCGCTTCCCCTGTACCATCTTTGCGGTTGGCTGCTCATATCGCTCCTGGTAGGTCTTTATCTGCTGCTAAATGTAAATGAATGTTTATTTGCTGTATGTATCTGATGCAATGTCTGCAGGTATTACTGTATTTCTATTCTGACAGTTACTATCCAACTGTACTGAATTACCCCACAAATGGGATGCCAAACAGCCATGTGCAGGAAGGCAGTGTAGCTGTATTGATGTTCTAGCGTATGAATGTTAATAGCATAGTAGCGCTTCATAACAGAGCTACTGGGGCTGAACGCTAAAATTTGTTTGCTCCTACTATTGTGCTACTTTAGGAATGTGCTTCTGGGGCTGTAGGCTGGAATTGAAGCTTTACAAGTATTGCGATTAGCTCTGAGTGAGGTATTGAGGCTGAATGCTACAACCAATATTTCTTAAACTCAGTAAGTTGCTTGGAATGAGCTTCTGGAGCTGAACACTAGAATAGTCGCCTTTATACTGTGTTCCTTTCAGTGTATTTAGTTTGGATTGAGCTACTGGGGCTGACAGATATGATAGTTGCTCTTATTATGATATAAATAGCTCAGATGAGTTGTTGGGGCCAAATGCCAACACAACTGCACACTAGCATTACTAGTCTTCAAACACTGTAATTGGCTTGGTTTGCACTTCTGGGGTAATCGCTTCCATACCCATTTCAAACTTTGTAATTAGCTCGGAGTGAGCTACTGGGGCTGAAAGCTTCAATAGCTGATTCTATAACATTACATTTAGCTCTGTTTGAGCTACTGGGGCCAAATGCTAAAATAGTTAGGTCTCTAAAACTGTTTTATTCTTGTAATTAGCTCAGATTGAGCTACTGGGGCTGCAAGCTAACATAATTGCATCAAATTGTTATAATTAACCCGGTTTGTGCTACTTGGGCTGAATGCTACAAACATTGTAATTAGGTCGGATCGAGCTACATGGGATGGACGCTATAACAACTGCTTCTACACTTTCATTTTAACTACTGAAAATAGCTTGGATTGTGCTACTGGGGCTGACAGCTACTACCGCTTGTTTTTAACATTGTACGTAGCTCGTATTGAGATACAAGGACTGAATGATAACTACTGTGCCTAAATATAAAGCAATAGCTGCCTATTTGCTTCAGCCATAGCTTTTCTGGTGCTGAAAACTACAATTGACTGAGGTCTGCTAATGGCTGTTTGTTACTCCTTGCATTTTATTTTCCTAGCTGGTTTTGCAATAGCTGCTTATTCATTTCTGCCTTGTTTTTCATGTGATATACACTATGAACTGACTGAAGTCAGCTTAAATGAATGCTTGTTATTTCTCTGCATTATATATTTTCCTAGCTGTACATCCCTACTTACACTCGCCCTCTACGCAGCTTCTACTTGAGCCCCTACTTACACTCACTCACTCTTTAGGTTCTTTCTGAACCCCCTGCAATTTCTACTTATCCCATCTGTCCTGCAAATGCTAACAACCTCTATATCTCATTACAGCTTGCTCCTCGGGTGCCTCCCTCATCAAAATTAAACTTTAACTGGAAAAACCCCTGCAAAGGATTCCTGCCTCAGGCTGCCTATCATAGTGTTACCCCTCCAACCTGCTTAGACTAACGTGTATGTATCTAGACTAGCTCTTGGAATGTATACAATACTGACAATAACCTACCCATAGCGAGCATATTAGCAGCCTACCACAGCCCCTTACCCCCCTCCAACTACACTGTACCCTAGTCTCTCTTCCCCAAGACCAACTAGTTTCACTCTGTACCCCACCCCATTTTCACCATTAGGTGGCAGCAAACTCCCACTATAGTGAATTGCTCACATTCATGCCTGCATTTCACTTTTATTCCTAAACTAAAGTTTTCAAGCATCTCTTTTTTTGGAAAGTGAAACAATCTGCTCTGTCCTTAACCTCTAATTTGGACCAAATCTTTGCAATTTATCTCCCTCTAGCCTACACTCAATTCCAACTACAGAGCCCCACTAACTGATTGTTTCTTGCTGCTCTGTGGACCTCTCACACCTACCTGGCTCTTCTGACTCTGTTTGCCCTGCGGGCTCACTCCGCTCCCCTACCCTGCCCCCAATTCCCAATCGCCCCAGCACGCCTACCTTTATTCTTCCCTACCCCCTCCCAGCCTGTCTTATCATCCAATAGAAGCTCTTCCCCAATTACTCCACCTACTTACATCCATCCCACATATTTACATTGCTCTTCCTCCCTAACAATTAAAGTCCCCTTTTCTTTCTTATACTTCTAAGAAAACCAATGATATCTCCTCATAAACCTTCTCTTCTACACAATCATCCCTCTTCTCCTAATCTATACCAATCTTACTCACTTTGCTCTGACATGCTTTCCTTAATGCGTTACACTCTCCAGGCACCCTGCTTCCTCCTTCTGTTCCTAATTCCCTTATTCTATACCACCTCATACTCCTCTGATATTTGGCCAATATTACCTACAAACATAACCTCCATACAAACCTACCTTTACCTGCACTCTTACTCTCATTTCCTTTCTATCTCACCTTCACTCATTCAGCCTAGCCCTCTGCACCTATTCTACCCTAAAATCTTCTCCACTACTAATAAACTGAAACATAAACTAATCTTAGATCTACCCAAACTCTTACTTTGTAAACCCAAACAGCTAAAGCTTATTTCTTTCAACACTCTAATCTTAGCTGGAGATATCCACCCCAACCCTGATCCCAGCCCTATTAATCACAATACCTACCCCCTATCTCCTTCCTCCCCTCACAACATCCTAAAAATGTTTACTATCAATGCCCAGTGTCTCACCAACAAAGTTCACCAGTTTCAAGTTTGGCTAAGCCATAACCAACCAGACATCTTAGCCATCTCTGAAACTTGCCTCAGAGCCTATATCTCGGATTCTGAGATCCTACCCCCTGGATTCCATACTCTCAGAAATGACCGACCACATAAAAAAGGTGGCGGGACTGCCTTAGTCTACTCTAGCCTTCTAACCTTAATACCTCTCCAAATTCCAATCCCACAATTCAGCAACACTGAACTTATAGCTGGCTACTAAAAATGAATAAACACAAAAATATCTGCATTATTACTCTACATATATCACCTGGTAACAATATCTCCACCCTCAAAGACATTCTTCTATGGGCATCCACTGAAATTAACTATGAAATCTACATTCTAGGCGATGTAAATATTGACTGGAATAATGTTAACAGTCCCTCTCCCTCCCTATCCATTAGCCTCTATAATTTCACTCAAATGATTCTCACCATCACCCGACCTAACAAATCTAAACCCCCTGGATCCACTATTGATTGGATCCTAGTCTCTGATCCAAATAAAATAACTAACAATAACTAACAATAATCTATCCACACACCTCCCAGTGAGCACTGGAGTTCCTCAAGGTTCTATCCTAGGCCCTCTTCTTTTCTCCATCTTTATTAATGATCTCCATACTGTTTTTCCACAATCCACCTGTATACAATACTCTGATGACTCTACTCTTATCTGTACTGCCAAGTCTTCTTCCTCTCTCCACACCCTTACACAAAATGTATTTAACACAGTTGAAAAATGGTTCACCCAACGCTGCCTTCTTCTTAACCCCAAGAAAACTAAGCTACTACTCTTTGCTCCCACCATAAAATCTCCTCAGTTCTACTTCACTATTACCTCTGACAATGGAACCTGCATTTCCCCTGATTCTACTGCTCAACTACTTGGTATAACTATTGACCATAACCTCAGCTTTGATGCCCATGTTAATAATATTATAAAAACTGTTAATAAAAAAATAGGCTCCCTGTATAGAATAAAACCCTTCCTTACACCACTAGCTAAGAAATCCATTGCCCAGACTCATCTTACTTCCACCCTATTCTCTGCATCTGCCATTTACACCACTCTACCAAAGCATAATCTCACCAAACTTGAAACTAGCTACAATAATATAACCAGATTTGCCACTGGCTCTCCATACAGAACCCATCACTGCCTCAACCTTAAACAACTCAAATGGTTAGAACTACAAAATCAACTACAATACAATCAAATTGTGATTGCACAAAAAATCCTGCACCATCCTACTAATACTCCCATCCTCACTAATCTGATCTCCCCTTATAAAAAACTTTCAACACTACGCTCAGCTAATAAGCTACTTATTGCCAGCAACCCTTCTAATAACAAAGCAGGCGATTCCCTCTTCTCCAATGTTGTGGGTAGAATCTGGAACACACTTCTTAATACACTCACCTCGCTCTCATCCTCTCTAATCTTTAAAAAACACCTTAGAGACCACCTTAAAATACATTGGCTTTGCCCCTGCTCAAAGCCTGATTGAATCTACTTTTCTTCTCTCCCCTCCCCCGTTTCTTTTTCTCCTCCTTACTTAACAATTACCCCCCATATCTTATGAACAACACTACTAAAAAGTTTTGCTAATGTTCTAATGCTTTAGATTTTGATTGACTTCACATGAACGCTACTAAAGCATTAAGACTTGTTTATTTCTTACTTCTACTCTAATGAAACCTTACATTTTTCACAATTTATTAATTTTTTCTTATGTCTTATTATGTAATGTGAAACTAGTCATTTTTAGAATATTTTGAATGCATTAATTCACTCATGTTGGAGCTTTTCTCCTCGGGCCTCTACTGAAAAGGGATATGTATCCAGCTAGACTAGCCCGGTCAACAAATGTAAATAAATAAATAAATAAATAACTCTGGCACAATCCCTGACTCTATTAGTGACCACCTCCCAGCTTTCATTCATCATGTGACTAACTCTTGACCTCATCAGCACCAATACATTCTTACTCATAACCTCAGTAACTTCAACCCCATAACTTTCTCTAACATGCTCAAACAAATGGACTGGTGCATTCGAAACACCCTTCCACTTGACAGTGCCATAGACTACTTCAACTCTGTCTTCCTTGACACTCTAAAGTCTCTAGCCCCACTAAGAAACAAAAGGATAAAGACTAATACAGCCCCCTGGTTAACTAAAGATACAAAACAAATTATGCTCCAAAGGGACAAATTATGGAAGCTTTACCAAAACAACAAATTGCCCAATACCCTGCTCCAATACAAACAACTTTGTAACCTTGCAAAACAGCTTATCACTAAGGACAAAAAATCCTACTATATCAAGCTACAGTTTAACAATAATAAAAACTCCAAGCAATTCTGGAAATCACTAAACTCACTTCTTAATCCTAGCTCCAAGAATAACCCCTGTCCTGACCCTAGTAAATCCAACCTCGAACTAGGCTCTGAATTTAACTCATTTTTCATAGAAACTATTTCTGAACTGACCAAGACTTTCCCCATTGATAACCCACCAGTCCCTCACTCTTCTCCATCTAACTCCCCAATAGCCATCCCATTATGTTTGACCTCAAACCTGTCTCCACTGAGTGGATAAAAAAACTTATATCCAAACTTAAGCCTTATTCTAATGCTCCTGACAATATTCTCTCCACCCTCCTAAAAGGTGCTGCTGATGGAATAGCTCTCCCAATTAGCATCATTATTAACAGATCCATAAACGAATCATATGTCCCCAAACTCTGGTGCTCAGCTTATATTCTTCCTCTTCTCAAAGGAGGCAAAAACACCAACATCTCAAACTTCCCCCCTATCGCTCTCACCAATATCCAAAATCCTAGAAAAGTGCATCCGCCTCCAACTTATGCCTTTTCTTACCCAAAACCATCTTCTTACACCTACCCAACATGGCTTCCACCCAGGCCATAGCACTACAACTGCTCTACTGTCATTTCTAGAAACTGTCAATCATCAAGCCCGAGACTCAGGACACTTAGTCTCTATGGTTTTGCTAGATCTGTCTAAAGCATTCGAAACTGTTTCCCACAAACACCTTCTCTTTCATCTCTCATATCTTCACCTCTCACCAAACACTTTATCCTGGTTCTCCAGTTACCTATCAGACAGATCTCAGGCAGTCAAATGGAAGAACTCCACCTCTTCCTTCTTATCTACCCCAACTGGTGTACCACAGGCATCCATCCTTGGGCCCTGCTTTTTAACATCTTCATCAATAACTTTCTCACTGCCATTCCTGATGCCAAAGTCATTCAATATGCAGATGACTCAACCTTAGTCTGCTCTGCCTCCGACCTCTCTGAACTGCTCAACAAAACCCAAACTGCTTTTTCAATAACCGAAGAATAGATGTGTCCAAACCACCTCTCTCTCAATGCTAATAAATCAAAAAATTCTACCCCCCCCCACTAAGACTTACTTCTACAACAAAAGTACTTTCAAAGTCCTTAGCCAATCCAACTCACCTATAGAAGTGGTTCCCTCTGCTAAACGTCTTGGCATTACTATTGACAAATACCTCAAGTTTAACATCCACATTCAACAAAATATTAAGAAAACCCACCAAACACTAGGCATGCTATACAGGAATAATCGCCTCCTCTCAAACTCCACTAGGCAAACTCTGGCCACTACTTATCTTCTTCCCTCATTATATGGAGCCCCTCTCCTAACCAATCTAACCACATCCATCTCCTCTAAACTAGAAAACTGCTATAATAAAATTTCTAAATCTGCCACCAAATCCAGAAATTCCACCCATCACTACCTTCCCCTACAGTCTCTGAACTGGCTTGAACTCCCAAAAGTACAGTTTTGTACCTACCATAAATGTAGATGTTCGAAGATCCACATTGCTGCAGTCCTTACTTATGGGTAGTCCGCTGTCCTCGGTCGGCCCAAATACCAAAGTATTAGGCTGACGTCGGTCATGGGCGCCTAGATCTGACATCAGAGCATCAGGGTATAAAGGCGCATGACTGACGTCATATCCTCAGTCTTTTCTTGCCCCAGATGTCAGAAGGCCAAACCAGAAAGGCCACAGCCAAAAACAGAATACCTCCCAAAAAACATGCCCAACAACAACCATCACCTAAAGCATAGCACCAAGTCTAACTACAGTGGGGAAGAAGGGAGGGTAAATTGGACTGCAGCAATGTGGATCTTCGAACATCTACATTTATGGTAGGTACAAAACTGTACTATGTTCTTCATCTCACATTGCTGCAGTCCTTACTTATGGGTAGAATCCCAAAGCAACGGGAAAGGGAGGATGGTAAAAATCATAAAGCATTAGGGGCCGCTAAAATGCCCTGTAAAATTGCAGTGGCAAATCCAGCCCTAGACTTAGAATAAAGAGGAAGGTGGTAATGTTTAGAAAAGGTATGCACTGAACTCCAAGTAGCTGCCTCCAAAATGTCTTTTGTAGCTACCCCTTAGAAAGGCCGTAGAAGTAGCAGTAGCCCTAGTGGAATGAGGCCTGATTCCAGCAGGAATCTCCTTACCATGATGGGAATAACAGAAAGAAATACAAAACCCAATCCATTTAGAAATAGTTTGTTTTGAAACAGGTTTACCCTGTGAACCCAAAGCAAAAGAAACAAACAATTGCTGAGACTGTCTGAACTCCTTGGTTCTGCTCAAATAATAACGCAACTGCCTGTGAATATCCAAAGTATGCAAAATTTTCTCCCCTTTATTTTGGGGGTTTGCATAAAAGTAGGCAAATGAATAGTTTGATTTAAGGCCACACTAGAAACCACCTTAGGCATAAAGGAAGGATTAGTACGCAAAGATACCCTATCCTTATGAAAAATCAGGAAAGGCTCCACTGCCATGAGGGCCTGTAATTCAGAAACCCTTCTTGCAGAGGTAATGGCCAACAAAACGCAGTTTTCCATGACAAATACTTTAACTCGGCAGTAGCTGCAGGCTCAAAAGGTTGTAGAGTAAGTTTTTCCAACACAAAATTGAGATCCCAAGCAGGAGTAGGAGCTCATTGGGGTCTTATATTCTTTGCCCCTCTAAGAAATTGCTTAAACCAAGGATGAGAGAATAAAGGAGGGTCACAATCATAGTGAGCAGAAATGGCTGCAGCATGGACCTTTATTGAGGAGAAAGACAAACCCTTGTCCAATAACTCAGTAAGATATTGAAGAGCAACACTTAAATCAGGTTTGGAGACATCAACGTCCTTTCCTTTGCTCCAAATAAAAAATCTCCTCCATTTATCAGCGTAAACTTTCCTGGTACTAGGCCTCCTGGCCTCCAAAATAACATTCAAAACTTGTTGTGGAAGCTGAGACCCTCCAGAGTCTAAAACAGAATATACCAGGCTGTTAGATGCAGAGACTGAATCTTGACATTGAGGAAGTGACTGTCCTCTTGTGACAAAAGGTGCGGAATCAAAGGCAGAGGCCATGGAGGTTCTCGTACTAAACTCCTCAGTAGTGGGTACCAGTGTTGTCGAGGCCAATCCGGTGCTATCAAAATCATGGTTGGCTTGTCTTGTCTGGCCTTCAAAAGTACCTGGGGAAGAAGAGGCAGAGGTGGAAAGGCATATACATGCAGATTGTTCCAACTGAATGATAGAGCGTCCACCTTCCAAGCTGTGTGATGAAACATTTTTGTGCAAAACTTTGGCAACTGGTAATTTAGTGGAGAAGCGAACAGATCTATGTCTGGCGTTCCCCATAACACTGTCAACTGTTGAAATACATGAGGATCCAATTTCCACTCGTGAGGATCCACTATTTGTCTGCTCAATACATCTGCTAAGGAGTTCTGTGCTCCTGGTAGAAACCTTGCCTGAAGATTGAGGTGTAGATTGAGAGCAGTTTCCCACAGAATCATCGCTTGCCTGCAAGAGGGTAAGAATGGGGGTCCACATGGCATCTTTCTGACTCCGTTCGCCCTGCGGGCTCACTCCGCTCCCCTACCCTGCCCCCAATTCCCAATCGCCCCAGCACACCTACCTTTATTCTTCCCTACCCCCTCCCAGCCTGTCTTATTATCCAATAGAAGCTCTTCCCCAATTACTCCACCTACTTACATCCATCCCACATACTTACATTGCTCTTCCTCCCTAACAATTAAAGTCCCCTTTTCTTTCTTATACTTCTAAGAAAACCAATGATATCTCCTCATAAACCCTCTCTTCTACACAATCATCCCTCTTCTCCTAATCTATACCAATCTTACTCACTTTGCTCTGACATGCTTTCCTTAATGCGTTACACTCTCCAGGCACCCTGCTTCTTCCTTCTGTTCCTAATTCCCTTATTCTATACCACCTCATACTCCTCTGATATTTGGCCAATATTACCTACAAAAATAACCTCCATACAAACCTACCTTTACCTGCACTCTTACTCTCATTTCCTTTCTATCTCACCTTCACTCATTCAGCCTAGCCCTCTGCACCTATTCTACCCTAAAATCTTCTCCACTACTAATAAACTGAAACATAAACTAATCTTAGATCTACCCAAACTCTTACTTTGTAAACCCAAACAGCTAAAGCTTATTTCTTTTAACACTCTAATCTTAGCTGGAGATATCCACCCCAACCCTGGGCCCAGCCCTACTAATCACAATATCTACCCCCTATCTCCTTCCTCCCCTCACAACATCCTAAAAATGTTTACTATCAATGCCCAGAGTCTCACCAACAAAGTTCACCAGTTTCAAGTTTGGCTAAGCCATAACCAACCAGACATCTTAGCCATCTCTGAAACTTGGCTCAGAGCCTATATCTCGGATTCTGAGATCCTACCCCCTGGATTCCATACTCTCAGAAATGACCGACCACATAAAAAGGTGTATGGACTGCCTTAGTCTACTCTAGCCTTCTAACCTTAATACCTCTCCAAATTCCAATCCCACAATTCAGCAACACTGAACTTATAGCTGGCTACTAAAAATGAATAAACACAAAAATATCTGCATTATTACTCTACATATATCACCTGGTAACAATATCTCCACCCTCAAAGACATTCTTCTATGGGCATCCACTGAAATTAACTATGAAATCTACATTCTAGGCAATGTAAATATTGACTGGAATAATGTTAACAGTCCCTCTCCCTCCCTATCCATTAGCCTCTATAATTTCACTCAAATGATTCTCATCATCACCCGACCTAACAAATCTAACCCCCCTGGATCCACTATTGATTGGATCCTAGTCTCTGATCCAAATAAAATAACTAACAATAACTAACAATAATCTATCCACACACCTCCCAGTGAGCACTGGAGTTCCTCAAGGTTCTATCCTAGGCCCTCTTCTTTTCTCCATCTTTATTAATGATCTCCATACTGTTTTTCCACAATCCACCTGTATACAATACGCTGATGACTCTACTCTTATCTGTACTGCCAAGTCTTCTTCCTCTCTCCACACCCTTACACAAAATGTATTTAACACAGTTGAAAAATGGTTCACCCAACACTGCCTTCTTCTTAACCCCAAGAAAACTAAGCTACTACTCTTTACTCCCACCATAAAATCTCCTCAGTTCCACTTCAGTATTACCTCTGACAATGGAACCTGCATTTCCCCTGATTCTACTGCTCAACTACTTGGTATAACTATTGACCATAACCTCAGCTTCGATGCCCATGTTAATAATATTATAATAACTGTTAATAAAAAATTAGGCTCCCTGTATAGAATAAAACCCTTCCTTACACCACTAGCTAAGAAATCCATTGCCCAGACTCATCTTACTTCCACCCTATTCTATGCATCTGCCATTTACACCACTCTATCAAAGCATAATCTCACCAAACTTGAAACTAGCTACAATAACATAACCAGATTTGCCACTGGCTCTCCATACAGAACCCATCACTGCCTCAACCTTAAACAACTCAAATGGTTAGAACTACAAAATCAACTACAATACAATCAACTTGTGATTGCACAAAAAATCCTGCACCATCCTACTAATACTCCCATCCTCACTAATCTGATCTCCCCTTATAAAAATCTTTCAACACTACGCTCAGCTAATAAGCTACTTATTGCCAGCAACCCTTCTAATAACAAAGCAGGCGATTCCCTCTTCTCCAATGTTGTGGGTAGAATCTGGAACAAACTTCCTAATACACTCACCTCACTCTCATCCTCTCTAATCTTTAAAAAACACCTTAGAGACCACCTTAAAATACATTGGCTTTGCCCCTGCTCAAAGCCTGATTGAATCTACTTTTCTTCTCTCCCCTCCCGTTTCTTTTCTCCTGCTTCCTTAACAATTACCCCCCATATCTTATGAACAACACTACTAAAAAGTTTTGCTAATGTTCTAATGCTTTAGATTTTGATTGACTTCACATGAACGCTACTAAAGCATTAAGACTTGTTTATTTCTTACTTCTACTCTAATGAAACCTTACATTGTTCACAATTTATTAATTTTTTCTTATCATGTCTTATTATGTAATGTGAAACTAGTCATTTTTAGAATATTTGAATGTATTAATTCACTCATGTTGGAGCTTTTCTCCTCGGGCCTCTACTGAAAAGGGATATGTATCCAGCTAGACTAGCCCGGTCAACAAATGTAAATAAATAAATAAAATAAATAAATAACTCTGGCACAATCCCTGACTCCATTAGTGACCACCTCCCAGCTTTCATTCATCGTGTGACTAACTCTTGACCTCATCAGCACCAATACATTCTTACTCATAACCTCAGTAACTTCAACCCCATAACTTTCTCTAACATGCTCAAACAAATGGACTGGTGCATTCTAAACACCCTTCCACTTGACAGTGCCATAGACTACTTCAACTCTGTCTTCCTTGACACTCTAAAGTCTCTAGCCCCACTAAGAAACAAAAGGATAAAGACTAATACATCCCCCTGGTTAACTAAAGATACAAAACAAATTATGCTCCAAAGGGACAAATTATGGAAGCTTTACCAAAACAACAAATTGCCCAATACCCTGCTCCAATACAAACAACTTTGTAACCTTGCAAAACAGCTTATCACTAAGGACAAAAAATCCTACTATATCAAGCTACAGTTTAACAATAATAAAAACTCCAAGCAATTCTGGAAATCACTAAACTCACTTCTTAATCCTAGCTCCAAGAATAACCCCTGTCCTGACCCTAGTAAATCCAACCTCGAACTAGGCTCTGAATTTAACTCATTTTTCATAGAAACTATTTCTGAACTGACCAAGACTTTCCCCATCGATAATCCACCAGTCCCTCACTCTTCTCCATCTAACTCCCCAATAGCCATCCCATTATGCTTGAGCTCAAACCTGTCTCCACTAACTTTATAAAAAAACTTCTATCCAAGCTTAAGCCTTATTCTAATGCTCCTGACAATATTCTCTCCACCCTCCTAAAAGGTGCTGCTGATGGAATAGCTCTCCCAATTAGCATCATTATTAACAGATCCATAAATGAATCATATGTCCCCAAACTCTGGTGCTCAGCTTATATTCTTCCTCTTCACAAAGGAGGCAAAAACACCAACATCTCAAACTTCCCCCCTATCGCTCTGCTCCCACCAATATCCAAAATCCTAGAAAAGTGCATCCACCTCCAACTTATGCCTTTTCTTACCCAAAACCATCTTCTTACACCTACCCAACATGGCTTCCACCCAAGCCATAGTACTACAACTGCTCTACTGTCATTTCTAGAAACTGTCAATCATCAAGCCCGAGACTCAGGACACTTAGTCTCTATGGTTTTGCTAGATCTGTCTAAAGCATTTGAAACTGTTTCCCACAAGCACCTTCTCTTTCATCTCTCATATCTTCACCTCTCATCAAACACTTTATCCTGGTTCTCCAGTTACCTATCAGACAGATCTCAGGCAGTCAAATGGAAGAACTCCACCTCTTCCTTCTTATCTACCCCAACTGGTGTACCACAGGCATCCATCCTTGGGCCATGCTTTTTAACATCTTCATCAATAACTTTCTCACTGCCATTCCTGATGCCAAAGTCATTCAATATGCAGATGACTCAACCTTAGTCTGCTCTGCCTCCGACCTCTCTGAACTGCTCAACAAAACCCAAACTGCTTTTTCAATAACCGAAGAATAGATGTGTCCAAACCACCTCTCTCTCAATGCTAATAAATCAAAAATTCTACCCCCCCCCCCCCACTAAGACTTACTTCTACAACAAAAGTACTTTCAAAGTCCTTAGCCAATCCAACTCACCTATAGAAGTGGTTCCCTTTGCTAAACTTCTTGGCATTACTATTGACAAATACCTCAAGTTTAACATCCACATTCAACAAAATATTAAGAAAACCCACCAAACACTAGGCATGCTATACAGGAATAATCGCTTCCTCTCAAACTCCACTAGGCAAACTCTGGCCACTACTTATCTTCTTCCCTCATTATATGGAGCCCCTCTCCTAACCAATCTAACCACCTCTATCTCCTCTAAACTAGAAAACTGCTATAATAAAATTTCTAAATCTGCCACCAAATCCAGAAATTCCACCCATCACTGCCTTCCCCTACAGTCTCTGAACTGGCTTGAACTCCCAAACTACCTAAACTACCTCCAACTTACCACTGCACACAGACTTATATTTCACCCTACTAAATGTCCTGCTCTAGAAAATATTCTTCCCCCTTACACCCCCAGCAGAACTCTCAGATCCGAACATCAAAACTTAATTGCTATCCACAAGCTCAAATGTCCTCCTGGCCAGCTTCTCCTCTCTTTCTCTATAGGAAAGAAATGGAATTCCCTTCCTTCCACTCTTAGAACTATAACAAACTCAGAAAACTTTAAATCCCAGGTTTTCAAACACCTGTCCTCTAAACAGAAATGTACCTGCCTTCACCCTACCTAAATCTATCTAAGTATTTGCCCCCAGGAGGCTTTCTCCCAGGTTCCTAACCTCTCTAATATCTCCTATAGTTACTTCACCATGAGTGTGTCTAAGCTCTCTACAATTCAGAGAGCTACTTACCACACAACAGAACTGTGTAAATATTGTAAATAGCACCATACTATAAATGAGTGCATGCAAAGTGTTTTCTACCTTTATTTTAAAGGTGTGTTTCTTAGAATGTTTGCATAAATGTATCTTTATTACCTTTGAACAGCCATACTCTATTTTGTTTGACTATGTGACTCTGTACAGACTTTGTAAACTGTCCTATACAATGTATCTGTCTACAGGTCCTATACTTTCTATCTCTGTATCTCTTATATCTGTACTGTATTATGTTTTCTGGAGCTTTTCACCCCAGCCCTCCAGTGAAAATGGGTCCTTTGGGCCCAGTGGACTTCCCCGGTAATCAAACTGGAAATAAATAAATAAATTCTGCATATCGAGTAGTTGTTATGAAGGACAGGGACTGTGGAAGCATAGTTACATAAGGCTCAATGACACCAAAATACAAATAACATAAAGGAGTACAAGGGGAAAAGAATCACATAAACCATATTGCACCAAATGGACCAATGCGGTCTATGTATGGCCCCACACCCCTTATGCTTCTTTTTGGTTATTAGTTTGGTGGTCTATGTGGGACACAAAAATGCAAACTTTAAATGCCAATAATTAGAATTTCAACATAAAAGTAGACTGTATGAGAGTTCTAGTAACATCAAAGAGAAAAAAAAAATCAAATGCAGAAAGAATTAGAAGTTAACGAGAATAACATGGCTACAGAAATATTTATAAATGTGAACTTGCTAACTTACTACACTGATTTAAATATTATCTATGACACTGCCAACAAATTGGCAAATGTAAAAATAGAAAAAAATGAAACAATCAAGGGGTAAAACAAAACTGTGTGTTTATAGAAGAAATACACCTTACACTACACCTCATTTGTCTCTTCTTCCTAGGTGTGTGTGCAATGTTGTTGAAGTGTTTTTGGTTACAGTAAGTGGGAACCTGGGAAGCATTAGGGCTGGGTGTGAGTACGTGTATGAGAGTGCTTGCGGGTTAGGGTTACAGTAAAGGTTAGGTAAGGAGACAGGTTTAATTGTTTGTTTATGTGTTCGTGTAAGTGCAGTGTGTGCGACTGCTTTGTTTAGAGGTACTGTTAGACTAAGGGGGTTTATGGAGGTAATGTATATGGTTGGTAGTTAGGAGGAGGGATAGGATTAGGATTAGCACACACAACTATGAAGGTGCAGGGGGGGAAGAAAACTCAGTCTTAAGTAGAATATGCAGTGCCAAAACACTTCCCAATATAATCTGCAAGGCAATGGTTCTGTGGCCTCACTCTCCTTTTTGTTAAAAGAATTGGGAAAATGGAATTCTGAAATTAATTATGATACTCTTGAAAACAGAATATACAGATATACAGAGTTTGTGTATATATATATATATATATATATATATATATATATATAAATATTATATATATGTGTGTGTGTGTGTGTGTGTATTACAATAAGTCTCTGCCAATATGAAATGAGGTGCCATGGGGTTTGTCCTTGGTGTGGTACCACACAAAAGAATAATCTCAGACATCCACAGACATGTAATGCATTAAATAATTAACTGTGCCAACAACCATCTTGCACTGATGCAATCAGCTGCATGCAGCCTTAATCCTGGTAATCCTAAATCTCACTAACTGGTTTCTACCAGCAAACTATGACTTTGATTAAGTCACATAACCATGCAATTGTTTTGGGTTACCCCTGAAAAAAACGAGAACATCTAGTTATCAGATTAATAAATGTATTAAATATATAAAATGAATATGAGTATAAACAATGAAATTAACATATTATAATTACAGGTTGGAATTAAGTGGAACAGGATGAATCTGGCTTGAAATTTCCTAGCAAGGTTCACCTTCACCAAATTACCAGGTACTCTGTCATGATGGCTTGAGGGTTAGGCAGGTGTCATCCAACAGCCAGACGTGAGAAATTCTGCTTGATCCTGTACATAGAAGGTACGTAATACATACTTCTGAACCTATTCACATGCTTTTTATCACCATAATCAGCCCTCCATTACAGTAATAACTCCCCAGTGGCATAGATCACTCATAGTCTAAGGTGAACCCATATCTTCCCTGCACGAAAAGACACTGGAAGCTCTGAGCCTTAAGTGCAACTCATAACTGCTTTTATATTTAAATGTTTACAGAGAAACAAGCTTACTTCTGTAAACCCATCTGCCACAAACTAAGTCCCCAAACTTGTATTAGATAGCAATTGTTCCAGTAAAATGTCTTGTTACAGCAAAAGAAAGATGCTGCCAAAGCTCTTAGAATGGTCCACACTCTAATGACCAGTCTCAAAAGTGGGATTCGTTTGTATAGAAAGATCAAGACTGCAACATCTTGTATAATTCACTTTTCTATGAGATACATCTTTCTGATTTAGTGTATTTATGTATCAAGTATGAGCAGACATTTCTCTATTCATGATGGGGGATGTCCCCTGCAAAAATGTTCCAAAAGTGAAACTGTGAGTTATGATTGCTGCTCTTACACTGTAAGTTTGACAATCAGTGATTGTTCTTGCAAGTGTCTGAAGATTGTTTGTGTCTTTTGGCTTTTCCCGGTTTGGGGTCGCCACAGCGGTACTCTGGTCTGCTAATGATTGGTAGTTGATTTTTACGTGCCGAGTTACCAGCCCTGACGCACAACCGAGTTACCAGCCCTGACACACAACCTTCAATGAAGGTACACCCATTCACGCATGTCTCCACGCAGAAGATGCTCTAACTGAGAATCGAACCAGACAGCATCTTACTGTGAGGCGACAACGCTACCGCAGCACCACCACAGCGGGTTGCAACTGTCTGAAGATAACGTGTTGAATTTCTGATACAGGCTGATTAACAGTTCTAACAGCCACAGCAACAAACTGTCACAGGACAGAGATTACACAATCAAGCATGTAGTTTTTTTTTTTTTTTTTTGAAGAAACTGGTTATATTTGCATGGATAATAATGCAATCACAAAAACAAAGGGAAGAGAACTGCATACAATTAAAAGGATAATGACCAAAATATATTTGCAATCATGCTTCTCCAATGATTCTTAGAAAATGTAACAAGCACCCTAATTTGCTCAGCGTCTTCTTCTACAACACTTCATTCACTTACTCAAAGCATCTTCAACACAGTTGAAACTTGGTTTTCTAAACGCTACCTTCTTCTTAACGCCAAAAAAACTAAACTTCTCCTTTTCACCCCTACCTCGCGATCCCCACCCCTTGATTTCACCATCTCATCAAATAATGCTACTATCATTTCCCCTGAACCAACAACAAAACTTTTAGGAATAACAATTGATAATAATCTCTCTTTTGATCAACACATTAACATCACTATCAAATTAGTAAACAGAAAAATTGGATCCTTATATAGAATTAAACCCTACCTAACTGCTTCTGCCAGGGCTACAATTGCCCACTCCCATCTTATATCTACACTCCTTTATGCTTCTCCTATCTTTACCAACCTTAAGAAAGCCAACCTTAACAAACTTGCCACATCCTATTACAACATTGCCAGATTTGCTACTGGTAACCCTTATAGAACACATCACTGTGTGAACCTGAAACAACTAGGATGGATGGAATTTCAACATCTTTTCATAGGTTCATAGGTTCATACTAGGCTATCTGCCCGAGGGCATTTACAAGCCTAGCCCATAGTTTTGTGGCTTACGCCACCCCTTTAGTATGGGGAACTATACCCATTATTTTGCTGTGCCTCTGTCGAGCAGTGACACTGAGGTAATCCTATCTCCCATCCATTGGTCAAGATTTCTCTTGAACAAGGCCAGTGCTCTGCCTCACATATATTTATTCCACAGCATAGGAATCTTTGGGTGATGAATCTATCCCTCCAGCACGTCCTATTAATAGCCCTGTCAAGGTTTAAGTCTCCCGCCCTTGTGGCTCTGATGGATCTAGATTTTTTGAGGTGAAGCATATTCATCAAATCTGGGTTTGACATGGCCTTGTATGTTAGGCAAAGGTCACCTCTGAGCCTGAATAGAGCTGGAGTTCTTTCAGTCGGGCAGCATAGGACAGATGTTTGAGACCCTTTATCCTTTTGGTGAGGAACTTTTGTGGCCTCTCCAGCTGCTGCAAGTGTCGGGTCAGATACATTCCGAATGGGGCATTGTACTCAATCATTGGTCTGATGAGTGATGAGTATAGGGAGACTATGACCTCCCTTGATCTAGATGAGAATCCCTTCATGATAAGGTGGGCAATGTAGAAGGTCTTCCTAACTACTTTAGCTACATGGGTGTCGAATGACAGACTACTATCAACCTGGGTCCCCAGGTCCCTGATAACTTCTTCTGTGCTCAGTGGATTGCCACCTATTTGGTAGCTAGGGGTAACCTTGTTTTTCCCGAAGGGTATGACTATGCATTTTTGGCATTTAACTTTAGGCCATGGCTCTGGCACCAGTTATCCGTTTCTGTGAGACCCTTCTGAAGGATATCTGTGTCAGATGTGTTTTCTACTATGGCCCAGTTTGCAGTCATCTGCAAACTTTGTCAGCCATAACCCTCCTGTGTTTGCTTGTACTTCGAAAAGTAGATGCCAAACAAGAGTGGGCCCAGGACTGAGCCCTGTGGTACACCACTTGTGACAGGCTTTGAGTCTGACATGGTGCCAGCAACTCTGACCCTGTGGGTTCTGTCACTCAGCCAGTTTGCAACCCATCTTGTGATGTATGGGTTAACATTTAAGCTGATGAGTTTTTCAATGATACCCAAGTGGGGTATTGTATCAAGGCCTTGCCAGATCGAGGTAGGCTGTATGGACTGCCTTTCCCTCATCAATGGCTTTGGTGACTGTTTGAAAAAGTCAACCAAGTTTAGAAGGCATGATCTGCCTTTGACAAAGCCAAACTGGGATGGATCCAAAGTCTGCAAATTCCTATGTCTTTATTTATGAGGTCCATTATGATCCTCTCCATGGCTTTGCAGATAAGGCTTGTCAAGCTAATGGGCGGTAATTTCCAGGGTCGGTGGAGGCACCGCCTTTGTGAAGTGGGACCACAGTTGCAGTGCGCCACTCCTGGATCCAGAGGTAAGACTATGATTAAACAGCTGTCCTAGCTGTGGGTTTAATTCCTCATTGAGTTGGGACACCATCAGGTCCCATGGATGCTGTGTTTTTGCTTTGGAGAGAGCAGTTCTCACTTGGGCGTTGGAGATGTTTGGGGCTGCAATTATAGATATCTCTCCTTTTGGGGAGGGGAGAAGTTTGCACTGAACCTGTCAGCCAGTATGTTGGCAATGTCTGTAGGATCAGTAATCTTCACATCATTTTGAACTAGTTCTGAGCATATCTGGGAGTTTCCTCCCAGGTTTCTAACATAGCTAAAGAAGGCCTTATGATTGTCTTTTGAGTCTTTATCTATTTTTCTCTCAAAATTTGCTTTGGATGATTTTATGAGAGCTCTTAGTTTTACTTATAGTGATCAAGGGTGTCTTACCTTTTAAGGATTTTGCTCTATCGTGTAGTAGCTTCCTCCTTTTGTTGTAGAGTTTGTTTATGGCTGGGGTCCACCAGACTGGACGCTTGCCTTTGGTACAAAGAGTCTTTGTTTTGCTTGGGATTGCCTTATCCATGCAGTCCTGCAGGTGCTGGTAGAAGGCATTTGTAAGTGATTCAGCGGCTTGAGTACTGTTTTCCGCTGGCTCGGGGCCTTAAAGGAGACCACACTAGTCTTTAGAAGTGTGAAGTCGGCAGTTCTTTACTGTGGTCTTTTTATTTCAGGTGGGGTGGGATGAGGACCTCCAGCGAGATTAGTTTGTGATCTGATCTCACCAGTGAGGGGTATACTTCGGTGTTGAACATTGTGCTCCCATGTTCATGATGATGAGATCAAGTATGTTTTCTCCTCTTGTGGGGATGGTGACTAGTTGTTCCATGGCATTTGAGTTTATGAATTCCAGGAACTTTTGGGCTAGGGTGTTTGGGCTTGAGTAGTGTTCCCAGTCTATATTAGGGTAATTGAAGTCACCTAGTATGATGGTGTTTGGTGATACATTTATCCCTCTAGTGTTTTCAGGAAGGCCATGTGAGGTTCCTGAGTTTGTGAGGGTGGCCTGTAACATGCTACAATTTGCAGAGCAGTCTTGCCTATGGTTAATTGCACCTGGATGGTCTCCGATGCATCGTGCGTTGCCACCAGTCTTGAGGTGTGGGTGTCCTTGATGAATATGGATACCCTCCTTTCTTGGTATTGTCCGGATTTTGGGGCCGGGCATGATAAGAGGTAAAACCTGATAGTGCTGGGGTGCTCTCAGGAGCCTTGAACCAGGTTTCTGTCACTGCACAGACATCGATGTTCTCCATACTGAGAAGGGCCTCGAGTGCGTGCATTTTGAGATTTAGACTTCTGGCATTGAGCAGCATTACCCTTAGTTTTTTTCCTTTTTGTGTTCTAGGGTGGTAGGTTTAGAATTTGAGCCTTGCCTAAAAAGGCACTATGGGGTGGCAAGAGCCTTTGCCAATATCCGAATCCCAGGGTGACAGGTGCAAGCCATCCCGCAGCGTGGCTTGTCCAGCATGTCATCCCAGGCAGACAGACATTGGATCCCCTTTGAATGACACCAGAGTTTAAGCCAATTGTTAAAGCTGATCATCTTATCTCTGTATTGTGGCATCATTCTTGGTGAAGGTAGGATACTGCTCAAGGTCAGGGTCATACCTGCCTGGGCTACATAATCAGAGAGCTCCTCAATGTCTCTTTTCATGTAGTCCAATCTCAGGTCGTTTACACCAGCGTGGACAATGACTGAGTCGTATTTGTACCTGCTGTTGAGAGACCTGAGTGCTTGCGTTATGTGGCGGATTCTAGCACCCGACAGGCAGCTTACTGTGACCTTCTCCTTACTCAGTCTGGTGGCGGGACGTCAGTGTGTCTGACTATGGAGTCACCAATGACTAGTGTGTCTGGCATTGTGTTTGGCCTTAAGGGCTGTGACTGTTTGACACTCTGACTGTGAGGTCTATGTGTAGCAGGTGTTGTGTTCTGAGGTGGTGGTTGTTTGGGTGTCTGCTTTGGTGGCCTCTGCTGTTTTGGTAGATTTTTGATCAGAGCCGAGTATGTCTTTGTGTGTTTATGTGTATGATTTGAGGTTGTGATGGTACTATGTGAGACTGGGTCTATAGTGTGTGTGGTAACCTTCTCCTCCTGACTGGTCTTGCCAGTCCTATGTTGAGAGAGCTCAGCCTCCAGTTTGGCCATATAGTTGCATCTCTCACATGTATTTGTGTTTTGTGGGAGGAGGAGAGGGTTGTCTGTGTACATGAGGCAATTGTAACATTGCCTCAATATTCAGGTTCACCAGCTGAGCAGGAGAGGACACTAGCAACTGATCCTCGACATGCTAGAAGGACTAGACAAAAAACTTTAAAAGAGATTCCGGGGACGTGGGTGACCGAGAAATGGGGGTTGCCTTTTGGGGTGCTATCTATAAGAGTGCCGTATCAAGGTAATAAGTACTGTAGGAGCAAGTGCTAGGTTTAACAGATAGAGAAAAGTCTACTTGGAGTCAAGTAGAGATGATCTTTTAGGTATTAGAGAAAGTGCTAGTAACAGGGATGCTTAAAGGTAAGATTGAAAGAATGCACTCTGCAGTGTGCACTAGAAGTTAGATATGAAAGTAGGTAACTTGAATTTTACCTGTTTAAAAAGTTAAGGTCTAGTGGAGAGTTACTATTTTTAAAACAGCAAGATGGACTGAAAGGGGTGGTTACTTTTGTATTTTGGTACTATGAAATACTGTAGGATGGCCAATAAATTTAAATAATTGAAGGGGTGGGATTTCAAAAGTGATGGTTTTGTGATTACTCACATAAGCCAGTGAAAGTAGAGAGAAATGAGATATATGGTCAGATTAACATAAGAGGCGGGCAACTAGAAAGACAGTGGTATTTAACAAGACAACTTAAATTCCCCAACTCAATATGGCCCACAAATTACTATATCAGCCCAATAACACTCCTATTCTTTCTCAACTTTTAATCCCTTATAATAATCTCAACTCTCTTAGATCTTCTAAGAAACTTATGGCCTGCCCTACAAAGTCCAATAACTCAGCCGGTGACTCCCTTTTCTCTAATACAATTGGAAGGAGCTGGAACTCACTACCCAGTGAAATCACTCTACTCGCATCTCTACCTCTCTTCAAACAAAAAATTAAGAATTACTTCAAAAGCCATTGGCTCTGTTCCTGTATAAAGCCTGACTAATCTTCCCACCTATAACTGCCTATCCTCCTCCTCATTTTTCCGCCACTATCTCTTCTTTTCTTTTGTGTACAAGACCAACTCTCATTTTCTTTTCTTTTGATAACTCTTTCTTCCTTACTCTTATTTTTCTCTTCCTCTCTTTGTCTCACATAGCAAGTCTTTTCTGCTTCTTTTGTTTTACTGTCATCTCTTAGATGGCTCCCTTTTTTACCCTCTTATAGTATTTTTGCCCTCTTTCTCTGATATTTTACCCTTTTGCTTACCTCAAACTCTCTCTGTACGACAACTTGTCACCCTATATCTTTCTTACTGTCATCTCATCCTTTAACCTGAATCTTAGTTACTCATACAAGTTATACTTTTGATATATCTTCTTTAATTAAGTTTTTATTTTGACATTATATTGCCATTTGTTATTATTGTAATTGCTTTTTTAATTATAAGGTTTGTTTTTTCTTTTTATGTGTATTTCTGTGTGGAGCTTTTCTCCCCGGGCCTCTACTGAAAATGGAATTATATCCAGCTAGACTAGCCCGGTCAACAAATGTAAAATAAAAAATAAAATAAAATAAATAAATAAATGTATGGCTAACCACTCTGGTGGTGTAGAAAGATCCAGCCCTGATGACACCCCAGCCAATCCAGGTTTGATTAGCCTCTGTGACAACTGACAGAGCAGCAGGAAAGGGATGGGCCTGCGCATCTTGGGTGGAAGAGTGCTTGTTGATATGCTCCTTAAGGGGAGGCATGATCCAAA
Source organism: Protopterus annectens (assembly GCF_019279795.1). Classification (NCBI taxonomy): domain Eukaryota; kingdom Metazoa; phylum Chordata; order Ceratodontiformes; family Protopteridae; genus Protopterus; species Protopterus annectens. The sequence continues at coordinate 814,957,179 of NC_056737.1, forward strand.
GTGGAGAGTTGCCCTCAGATGCAATCAGTGAGCATATGGGGGCAGAAACGAGGGTAGGACATAAAAAAAAAATACAGATGAAAGCACAGATGAGCCAAGCCCTCAGGCCACCCTTCAGATTCACAACAGATCCCAGCAATAATGGGCCAATTCAATGGGGGTAGAAGGATAGCTGGTACACCTGGCATGAATCTAGGGCACTGGGGATAGGTACAACTGAGGTCCAAAGGGACCAAAAGAAAATGTATGGCTGTTCCAGGTCCCAAATTGATGCTTGGAAATAAATCTGTAGAGATGAATTAGCACGGCCCTGATCCTGATGAGTGGTGACATGTTTAACGCATGTCAGTACAAGGAAGAGAAATATGCATCATTCATCTCTACCTTCCACTGCCATGCTTGACTGGACACAGGACATCACTAAGGTACAAAGGTTCATCTAAAGAGTATGTTGTGGTGCTTGAGCTAGAGACAGAGAGACTGCACTACAGGTAGGGAAAACAAGTTCAAGTTTGACAGTAATCCGACGTACCCATAACTATACCAAAATGAGCGTAGATCTGTCAGCCATACTGACTAGTGAACTCAGATCAGGCATCACACAGATCAGTGCCATTCTATGAAACAGCAGTAGGGAACAAGGAATGTGGTTGTAATAACACAAAAAGTGAGACGTGGGGAGCAATACTTCGAAAATAATTCCTTCATCAACAGGCATTTAAATACTTAGTACAGCATGGAGTTAGGATAAATATGTGAAAAAATGATTACTAAATTTAGACTTGCTGTACTGAAAACACCACTGTTTGGCAAGTATAGCAAAGAGGTTACAGTTATACAGTGTTACTGACCATTATCCAGTTCTCTTGGGTTGTTTCTAGCAAACATATTAAGTCAGACATAACATTCAATCACCCATCATATGCTATTGTTTTTTTCTTTTTTTTTAACTTGTCTTTACACTTTTAACATTTAAACAAACTACATGTAAAGCATTCATTTCCTTTTCTGGGTCATTTTTATAAGTACTTTTAACTTTTCTGTTTTGCTACCTTATCATGACACCTATAGTTAACTTAATGCCTTCCTCCTTTCTATCCATCCTCCCCATCACATTATGTTGTATCACCTATTTCATCTTACAATGATCGTACTCATAATTAGTAGCAACACTTTTGGTAAATTAAAGTTTCTTTGAGCTGATGTTTTTGTTTTCTCAATACACGTTTCATCCACACTTCCTTTAGCATCTTCAGTCATTTCAGAAACAACATTATCTATGTTCACTTCAATTCCATTTTCATTTTCAGTTTACATCACTTCATTTTGTTCAACTTAAAAATCAACCCAAAATGCTCTATTTCCCCACACTTTGAAAATGCCCCAATGCAATTTATTATGGCCTCTTTCCCTGAGTGTCCACATCTGTTTTTGTACAGCCAGTTACTAAATATTCAGTCTCTACAAGAAAAGCAAGTCCTGTTTTTTGCAGCAAAACACAGTTCCCTCATTGACATTCACATTAATGATATTTTGACATAACTTTTGATCAACAGCTAAAAAAAAAACAAGCCTCCCACCCCCAGTCCATCTATTTCTGTCTTTGATTTTTATTTTTTCACTTCATAGACATTATTACAGCAGTAGCTCTCAATATTTTTGCTATATTTCATCATTCCCAAACCAAACATTTAATTTGCATTTTAAATGCAACTAAAACTTACTTACAGCAAAGTTTTTTCAAGCTGCATGTTCTACATTCTGTTGACAATGATAAACAACCTGCATTATAAAGTAGAAATCATATCCAGAAATGGTTCAAACCCTAAATGAACTATGTAACAATTATTCTGCACCATAAAACCCAAAAGCTTGACTGACAAGTCCATGTCACACACCTGTCCAACTTGTAGCGTCCTTTTCTTTTTATACAGACTACAGACATTTGGACAAAAACACAGCATTTCTCTTAGTCTCACTTCCTGCAGTCAAAGTTGTGACATAATTCCAAACTGTCATATTACTTCCTGAATCTCCTCTGGGCAAACGGTCAGTGGCATCATCTTTGTTGCTGCTGCTCACCTTGTCTCGGACTTGGTTCCTGGTTTATGCTAACCCTCCTCTGTGACAGATAACATCATCTCCTGCCCTGGCTCTCCTTTCAAGGGAAATATGTTATCAATTACATTGTGCCACAAAACTGCACAACTATCACTCAGTTCAGGCTGTTCTATTAAGTTGATGAACTTCTCATCTTCAAGCCATCTGCTGTGCAACTCAATCACAGCAACAGTCTAGCTTAGCTCTCTCTCTGGTACAACATCCACCTGCATTTCAGTCAAAACCTCCTCTCCCTGTACCACTATACTGTTCAGTCCATTCTCTGGCATTCTTCCAATACAATACATTTTATAGCTTCCACCATCCCCACAAATGAGCAAGAGAATTTTCCCTGGTGTCCTAGCCAAATTTTCTCAAGTCAGTATGAATATCATTTCAGGTCTTCTCTGAAAAGAGGATACTTTTCTAGTGGGACTTTCCTGGTCAACAAAATATTAATATAAATAAATAAAAAAACATAAAAAAATAAATAGCAATAATGTTAGCATTTCTATAACTTCTTAAACTCAGAAAATTCACTGTCGACTAAATTTGTTAAAATGAATATCTAAGTAAGGGGACCTTGTTGCTGCTGCAAAGATGTGGGTACAGATAGCACAACAACAGTTCACAGCAGATGTACAATTCTTCATTTTTGGGCTAATTTAGCAAGCTGTAACACACAAAGGATATACCTGGCTACTCAATGGAGCAGTTTACATCTGTCTGAAAAGTGACAGCATACATAAAATGTTTAAGAATCATTAATTGCAAATTAGCTCAGAAGGCACACTCCTTAGGTAAATGACAGAGGAGTAAGGTAAGATAAACCCATCAAGAAACTCTGATCTGAAAGCATCTGAAACCGATTCAGAGAGGATTAATGTTTGAAACTCTACATGAGCTATGTTTCACATTCAGAATATCAGAAAGAGAAAAATAAAATTAAGAATATGGAAAACAGAGGTTGAGAAGCTTTATACTGTTTTCAATGCCAGTATTCCAACTACAGTTAACACGTCAGTATCTCTGCAGAAATACTATTTATTCAAAGCCCTATAATTAGGCCTGATGATCACAATGACTCATTGAGTAAACAAGCATAAAAAACTTTGCTCACATTCATTTTGGCACGCCCTGCATCACAGTTGGCAATAAATGTTTTTGCAAGAGTGATAACAATGAGAAAAATATTAAAACTGATTCTGAACTCCAGCAGATTAAAATAAAACCATGTTAGAATTAAAATGTTCCTTGTTAAGAAATGCTTCAGTATGTCAGCCTATATCTGAGAACTATGCTTGAAAAAAAAAAGTTTGTTACTGTAATGAACTGAGGGGTGGTCCTTTTGTCATTTTACCAGCTACATGATTAGTAGGCAAATTAAAAAGTAATGCAATTACGTGGCAAAAAACAAGGAGAAACTGCTCCACAAAAACAGCAAACATACTGCTAAGAATGCATAATACGTTGCACCAGTGCAGCTGTGTTGATACAAAACAACACAGATCCAACTAGTATTTTAACCTCAGATGCAGCTCTGAACATTTATTTTGGTCATGGCACATGGTAAAATAAGACACAGATACACATATAGCAACAAACACAAGCTAAAAGTATTCATTCTTTAATTCTCCAAGTTCAATATACAGTAAATTTAAGGCATGAACAAAACCTTGATCTTTGAAAAAAATTATTTACCCAATATTAAACTATAGGGAGTTTGTTTTGATAAATACAAGGGTCCATATGTGGCTATCTGATGAAAATGAGTTTTACTGTCATGTAGGAGACTCCTTCATAGCACAACATAGGAGCAGAGACCAAAGCCATCTCAGATGACACTAAGCTACATGGAGAGCTCTGTGGTTGCCAAGGAACACTAAAAAAGATAATAGGATAAAAATGTGAAATTCAGCATGATACTCCATACGGTGTGAATGGAAATACAGAACTTCACAAAAAGCTGAAGTCAAGAAAATAAGTCAAGCTGACATAATCAAAGGCAGGCCTGCAAGACCTTGTTACTGTTAAATACATGATAAAATGATGGTACAAGGGAATAGGTTCCTCAAATAGAAAGATATGCCAGAACATCAAATACAGTGAGTGTATGGCATGGCATTTATATCATCTCTACTTACTGAACTCAGCATGCATTGCAATTATTTAAAGAAGTTGGTACCTAGTGTGATGTAATACATATTTTATGAGATTCAGAACAAACAATAAATAAATCCACCAACAAGCTTAGTCAGCTGCCACGCAAGACAGACCACCAGACAAATCAAAATGTAGAAATTTACACAAAAACATCTACTCTGAGTAACATGAACTGCCTGTTTTACCTATTCTGTTATCTTCCCTTTCCAGTATGTATCTTGTGAAAAACTAGTAAATCAGTTATCTGCATTATCCCAAACAAATAAATGTACTTATTTTTAACTGATCCAGCCATAAACCAGTCTCTTTTTTTTTTCTGACCCCATTCCTTCCTTGGGAAATTAGTCCAGATATCATCATTTTTGCTGAGGAGTTATATTTCTTGTTACCCAATGTGAGCCCCAATTCCCCTACTTCTTCAATGTGTGCTCCTTACGTGTGCACAACTTTTTCTGAATCCTGCTATCTTCTCAGGCTATCCATTCAAAGGTATTATTTCAGGCTTGCTTATGGATCATTATCAACCACTGCTTTATTGATGTATGAATCATTGCAGCGTTTTAGTCATTTAATTATGATGCTGACACTTCAGTGCATCAGTGTTTCTGTTGTTGAATACAGTGTTACAGGTTATCTGAGCTTGTACAACTAGGAGAAAAGGGAAGAGATGATGTTTTTATATTTGCCTGTTTCCTCTGTATTTGTGTAATTTTGGGGTTAGTATATTTAGAGATCAGGGGTGTGAGGGGGGCACAGCCTCCATGTTAGGGGGCATACAGAACAGTTCCAACTTCTGGGGATAGTATACAAATGCAGAAAGTACACAGGGATGTCCTAACAGGACTGGTACTCTACACGGGGGAATCATTGTGCAACATGACGGTGCTGATTTGTGTAGTACTGCATGACAGTGCTACAAACTCAGCTAGGAACAGCTACTTATTAAGGTTTAGGAAATGGGTAGAAGTCATCCACAATACCCTACTGGGGAAATGGCATTCTCCAACAAGGTATTAAAGTTTCCACGATGCATTTCTTTTCAGGTATTTTACTGATGCTAGAATATTATGTTTTTGACTTTTCCATTCTTGCTAAATCCTTCTCACCCTTTTCACCTCTCTGTCTATATCAAATGTTGGTCAGTGACGTGAAATCCATATCCATCCGTAATTATCTGTCAGCTCTGGTATCAAATTCTGATTACCTAGTACTAACTCCCGTTACTTCAGACTGTATACACTTTTTCACAATTGGGATGGCTGCCTACAGCCACTGGAAAGCTTCTCTGTTAACTAGGTTATTATGTTTAGACCACTAGTCCTCATTGACATCTAAAACATTTAATGTGGTAACTGATCTTTTGTCCAAACTTTCTAAACTGATCAGTCACACACATACCTTTCAACTGCCCATATTTTTACAGAATGTCCAGATTTTTGGTTCACATTTTTGGTCTGTTCCACGCAAAAGTTGTAGATTTCTGGCAAATTACTGGGATGATCTGAGGACTGAAGTCACTAAATAATGACATACATTTGAGTTTCAGACTTCAAATCCTTCAGAAAATGTATATTAAAACAAATCCTGTTACTCTAGCAACTTTCTAAGTTTATAAGAGCAATATTTAAAATATGCCCCTATTTGGGGCCTTTGTCCCTCTATTTTGTTGTGCTTTGTCCAGATTTTTTTGCACTAAGAGGTTGAGAGGCATGATCACACAGCTTGCAAATACTACCAAAATGTGTATTCACATTTAATAGTTCCAGAAAGAAACAGCATTATTCACTGCTTAAAGTTCAGAAATACACTGCACTCAAACACAACTTGCATTAATAATATTAAAAAGATAATAACACAAGCAAAATATCAAGCCAATCAATCTTGCCATGTTATACATTCCTCTCAGGGGAACCTGCTCTTTTAATTCATATGTTAATGAAGTATACTTTGGAACTCAAGGCTTCAAGGAGGGTGCATTTTTAAATTTAAGTAAGTAGGCCATAAACACATCCACTACAAAATCCAGTTATACTATTACAAGTCAAAGAGATATACTGCAGAAATCTAACACAAAATTTCCCGCTGGGGTTCTATAATACATTTTGCTCCAAGTACTACAGGTTTCTATGTACACTGCTATTCTTTCTTTCAAAAGTGCTTCCACCATATGACCAACAGTTCATATCAATAACAGGCCTGTTAATATCATGCGTATTTCTTGTTTCAAGTTTTGTAAATAAGAATCCCTCATGCACCTCTTTTGACAACTGGATATTACAACACTGTCATATGATTCATCTGAAAGGGTAATTAGAAGTGTCACTACAGCTCCACATAGCCACTTTCAGAATTCCTTAGCGAAGACAATTAGCACATGCTGCTCTATACACCTAATGAGCCTCGAGGTTTTCTTGTAATCATTCTAACTCCCTTGTCCAAAGAGTTCCACATATTTAATTTATGTCTCTTTTTTCTTACTACCTAGCAAGTACTGAAAACATTCTTCATTTAATATTTCTGCTTTTTCATTTATATAATGTGTTCATATCTCCTACATCCTCTCTTTTTCTTCCTTTTCTCCCTAAGATACATATAAAATATTTTACAGTACATAGTCAGACATGATATAGAGATAATGCCAACTGTCAAAATGTCTTATTCACTGCAGAAATTGTTCATTACATTCTTAAAAATGGCTCTGCACTATGGTCCTGATGGAAAACCTTCTCATTAAGTAAAGCTGGGCAGTTCAAGCCACTTCCTGCCAAAAAAATTAATAAATAAATAAGTAAAATAAAATAAAATGAAATGAAATGTATAGTAGCGGAATTACTCCAAACCACACTATTCACAACAGTGGTCAGACAAATGAGCCAAACTCATGTATTTTCTTAACTAGGGATTCTGATTCACGGTCTCCTGATCTACATTCTTCAGACCAGCATGGACCGGATCTTCTCAAGATGAGGAAGTCTAGATTTATTACATATGCCCTGGTCCTTCAATATTATTTATTCCTCTTCTTTGCAGAGTGGGTATTTGTTTTCCATTTCAACCCTTTTTACTCATATTTCTTTCTTAACCTATATTTTATAGTGTACCATGTGATACTTTTTTGTAATTCCTTACAAAAAAAGGATGCATCTTTGGTGCCAAATGTTTCAGTACAACTCTTTTGAGAACAACACCTGATCTAGGAGGAAAATCTTGAAAAATGCCTGCACAGGAATTATTACCATATCCTGGTGACTCAGAAGAAGCTGTTAATAGGACACTGGCCTCTTATGAGCTATCTAAAATATAAAAACTTACATGACTAAATGTAAACATGTGAAAAGAAATGCAAAGAACTGCAGAAATCATGCAGTGAATGAAACATAAAGAACTACATATATATGCAGTCAGTGAATGCAATGAAAGCCAGTGTGTAGGTTATAATAACGAAACAAAATGAAGCAGAAATATTCAGCGGTTAAAGTTGTTACTACAACTAATGGAAAAGAGCTAACACAATGCATTAAAAGACCCATCATGATGACATAATTTGTCATCCATTTCCATCACAAGAACCTCACTGTCATATCCTGTTGTGCACTTTTCCTGGTGCTCATAACACAGTGCTTCAAGTACACAATAAGTAGACAGACCAGTTACTGGCAATAATAGCATTGCCTATGGCTGCACAAACAGACAGACACACACACACACACACACACACACACACACACACACACACACACATATCACACATGTATATGATTGACTTTTTTTGCTTGATGCACATAGTAAAATGTATACAGCACAAGGGGACATTGACAGGTGCACAGACTTTCTATTGACAATACAGAGCTCATGCTACCATGCACAGCAGCACTCCCAACAACAGGAAAAAGATAAACTTAAGCCACACCATTACTTGAGCAATGCTGAAAAGCATAGAAAGGGCAGGTAATGAAGGAGTGAAAATTGGCAAAATACCGTAGAGAAAAAGAACTTAGTTGACAATAGCAGGGAATCCATTATCTGGTGAACTAAAAGAATAAAAATGTGCATTCTCCAAATCATAATGAATGACTGGGATCAGAGGTAGTACACAAAATTAAAGCAAAGGCATATGTGACAGCAGACAGCTCAGAACCTGAAATTCAACAACAGCTAAATATGCAAACTGTTCTGAGACATACCAAACCAGATAAATCCACCCATACAAACAGTGCTAATCAGCTTTGTAAAGTGATGCCATCCACCCTTTCAGACTTCTATAAGACATTTTTGTAAACTGCATGTGAAGAGATCTATCAAATAAAATGCCATCAGCCATGACTTAAAAGACATCTACTCATAGCGACCGCTCTTCACCAAAAACAATATTCTAAGTCAATGCCTTCAGGACTCCCCACTGAATCTCCAAGCTGCTCTGAATTATACCATCAAATCAAAATAAGGACATCTACCAAAGCAGCAAGACAGGACTAATGGTGCAGTTAGTATCAGTTACAATACCACTAAACACTAAGACCAGTACTAACAGCAAACTGGTCAGAAAAAGACAGGTGCCTCTTTTAACTGATATCACCAAACGATGTAGAAATCACCAGCATGGGGATCCTATTTGTCCCTAGAGGAGTGGTTCCAGCCAGAAACTTGTAGTCTATTGGCCATTTTGGGTCAATTCCTAGCTCTTTTCAGCCCCCTGTAATAAAGCCCGCTTTAGCGCGCTTTTTCGCTTGTATTCAACTCAGCACAGCTCCTCGTGGTGTCCTGCACAGTTCTACAAGCAGCAGAGAGCAAAAGAGTGACTTTTTCCTGATTTAAGTATTTTTTCTGGCTTTTTGATTATTTACTGCTTAGCGACTGCATTTTCGCCTGTTTATACAGCTCTGCATTCTATTTAAACTGTTTTTGTGTTGATTAACTGTTTTGCACTTTTAAAAAGTTATTTGTTGCTTAATTTTACCTGTAGGCTAACACACTCAAGCGCGCTAGCCATTTAAAAGCATTTACTGTCTGTTTTTCCTCTGTTTTCTGCAAAAAAGAAAAAAACAAAAAAAAATAAATAAATCTTGTTTTCCTGCCTTACTGAACTAGAATAGTCCAGTCTTCAGAGTTTGCTGATCTCTGGGCTTTGTCTTGGTTCCTGTGCTATTCCATATCCTTATTTGGATAAAAGGAAGCGTCTTTGTTCACCAGTGGGAGTGGGGAGCACTGAGCGGCCTATTTGTCCCTAGAGGAGTGGTTCCAGCCAGAAACTTGTAGTCTATTGGCCATTTTGGGTCAATTCCTAGCTCTTTTCAGCCCCCTGTAATAAAGACCGCTTTAGCGCGCTTTTTCGCTTGTATTCAACTCAGCACAGCTCCTCGTGGTGTCCTGCACAGTTCTACAAGCAGCAGAGAGCAAAAGAGTGACTTTTTCCTGATTTAAGTATTTTTTCTGGCTTTTTGATTATTTACTGCTTAGCGACTGCATTTTCGCCTGTTTATACAGCTCTGCATTCTATTTAAACTGTTTTTGTGTGGATTAACTGTTTTGCACTTTTAAAAAAGTTATTTGTTGCTTAATTTTACCTGTAGGCTAACACACCGAAGGTCGCTAGCCGTTTAAAAGCATTTATAGCATTTAGTGTCTGTTTTTCGTGTGTTTTCTGCAAAAAAAAAAAAAATCTTGTTTTCCGCCTTACTGAACTAGAATAGTCCAGTCTTCAGAGTTTGCTGATCTCTGGGCTTTGGCTTGGTTCCTGTGCTATTCCATATCCTTATTTGGATAAAGGGAAGCTTCTTTGTTCACCAGTGGGAGTGGGGAGCACTGAGCAGCCTATTTGTCCCTAGAGCAGTGGTTCCAGCCAGAAACTTGTAGTCTATTGGCCATTTTGGGTCAATTCCTAGCTCTTTTCAACCCCCTGCTATAAAGCCCGCTTTAGCGAGCTTTTGCGTGATTTAGCGCGGAGTTGCCCATAGAGCACCATCGGGCAGCGCCGGTTAAACAAGTTTAACTATTTCTGGCTCCGTAAAGTCTGCTCTTCAATTTTTCCCTTAGAACTTCTCTACTTGCAATCTAAACAGTCTATTCTCTATCTCAAAAGCTCAGCACTTGCTCCTAAAGCAGTTTTATATAGGTAAAGTACTTGTATACTAAACAAAGTACTACATTAGCCTAGAATCCCCTTGAGTACCCATTTCCCTATAGGTCCCTTCTGACTCAGTTACACAGCAAACTTTTTCACTTTTCCTAGCATGTCAAGGGTCAGTTGCTAGCGTCCTCTCCTGTTCAGCTGGTGAATCTGGGCATCTTGAGGCAATGTTACAATTGCCTCATGTACACAGACAACCCACTCCTTCTCCCACAAAACACAAATACATGTGAGAGATGCAACTATATAGCCAAACTGGAGGCTGAGCTCTCTCAACTCAGGACTGGCAAGACCAGACAGGAGGAGAAGGAAACCACGCACACCACAAACCCAGTTTCACATAGAACTATCACAACTGCAAAACAAACACATAAACACACAAAGACATACTCGGAGGCACTGATCAAAAATCCACCAAAACTACAGAGGCCTCCAAAGCAGACACCCAAGCAACTGCCACCTCAAGACATAAGACATGCAACACATAGTTTTCAAAGTCAGTGTGCTAAACAGTCACAGCCCTTAAGGCCAAACACAATGCCAGACACACTTGCTATAGGTGGCTCCATAGTCAGACACACTGACGTCCCACTCACCAGACTGAACAAGGAAAAGATCACAGTAAGCTGCCTGTCAGGCGCTAGAATCCGCCACATAACACAAGCACTCAGGTCACTCCACAGCAAGTACAAGTATGACTCAGTCATTGTCCATGCCGGTGTGAACGACCTGAGATGTACCTCCCTGGACTACATGAAAAGAGACATAGAGGAGCTCACAGATTATGTAGCCCAGGCCGGTATGACCCTGACCCTGAGCAGTATCCTACCCTCACCAAGAATGATGCCACAATACAGAGACAAAATGATCAGCTTTAATAATTGGCTTAATTACTGGTGTCATTCTAAGGGGATCCAATGTCTGTCTGCCTGGGATGACATGCTTGACAAGCCACGCTGCTTCGCAAGGGACGGCTTGCACCTGTCACCCTGGGCTTCCGGATATTGGCAAAGGCTCTTGCCACCCCATAGTGCCTTTTTTAGGCAAGGCTCAAATGATAAACCTACCGCCCTAGAAAACAAAAATGGAGAAAAACTAAGGGTAATACTGCTCAATGCCAGAAGTCTAAACCTCAAGATGCATGCCCTCGAAGCCCTCCTCAGTATGGAGAACATCGATGTCTGTGCTGTGACTGAAACCTGGTTCAAGGCTCCTGAGAGCACCCCAGCACTATCAGGTTATATACCTCATATCATGCGTTCCGGCCCCAAAATCCAGACTGAACCACAAAAGGAGGGGGAGTATCCATATTCATAAAGGATACCCACACCTCCAGGTTAGTGGCAACGCACGAAGCATCGGAGACCATCCAGGTGCAATTAACCATAGGTAAAACTGTCCTACAGTTTGTAACATGCTACAGACCACCCTCTCAAACTCAGGAAACCCACACAGCCTTCCTGAAGACACTGGAGAGTATGAATGTCTCTCCAAACACCATCATATTGGGTGACTTCAACTACCCAAACATAGACTGGGAACATTACTCAAGCCCCAACACCCTAGTCCAAAGGTTCCTGGAGTTCATAAACTCAAATGCTATGGAACAACTACTCACCATTCCCACAAGAGGAGAAAATATACTAGACCTGATTATCACAAACATGGGGACAAAATGCTCCACACCGGAAGTATATCCCTCATTGGTGAGATCAGACCATAAATTAATCTCACTGGAGATCCACATCCCGCCCCCACCCCCAGCAAAAAAGACCACAGTGAAGAACTTCTCAAAAGCAAACTTCACACTTCTTAAGACTGGAGTGGTATCCTTCAAGGCCCCCGAGCCAGTGGAAACTACAACCCACGCTGCTGAAACCCTTACAAATGCCTTCTACGAGCACCTCCAGGAATGTATGGATCAAGCAATCCCTAATAAAATCAAGACCCTTTCCACCAAAGGCAGGCGCCCGGTCTGGTGGACCCCAGCCATAAACAAACTCTACAACAAGAGGAGAAAGCTACTACATGACAGAGCAAAATTCCTAAAAGGGAAGGCATCTCTGATCAATACTAGCAAAAAACTACGATCACTCATAAAATCATCCAAGGCCAACTTTGAGAGAAAAATCGCTAATGACACAAAAGACAATCATAAGGCCTTCTTTAGCTATGTTAGAAACCTGGGTGGAAACTCCCAGATATGCTCAGAATTAGTCCAAAATGATAAAAAATCACTGAACCCACAGACATTGCCAACATACTGGCAGACAGGTTCAGTGCAAATTTCTCCCCTCCCCCCCAAAAGGAGAAATATCTATCCCACCAGAGTCTAGCCTCCCAAACATCTCAGATGCCCAGGTGAGAGCTGCTCTCTCTAAAGCAAAAAATACAGCATCAATGGGACCGGACGGTGTCCCCGGCTGTGTGCTACACAAACTCAATGAGGAACTAAACCCACACATAAGGCTGCTGTTTAATCTTAGCCTTACTACAGGATACGTGCCAAAGAATGGCGATGGCAACTGTGGTCCCACTCCACAAAGGCGGTGCTTCTACGGACCCTGGAAATTACCGCCCCATAAGCTTGACGAGCCTTGTCTGCAAAGCTATGGAGAGGATCATAATGGAACTCATAAATAAAGACATTGGGGACCTACAGACACTGGATCCTACCCAATTTGGCTTTGTCAAGGGCAGATCCTGCCTCTTGAACTTGGTCGACTTTTTGAAACAGTCACTAAGGCCATTGATGAGGGTAAGGCAGTTCACACAGCCTACCTTGACCTAGCAAAAGCGTTCGACACAATACCCCACTCGGGCATCATAGAAAAGCTCACCAGCTTAGATGTAAACCCATATGTCACAAGATGGGTTGCAAACTGGCTCAAGGACAGAACACACAGGGTTAGAGTTGCTGGTGCCATGTCAGACTCTAAGCCAGTCACGAGCGGTGTCCCACAGGGCTCAGTCCTGGGCCCCCTTTGTTCGGCATTTATTTTTCTGAAGTGCAGGCAAACATAGGGGGATTGTGGCTGACAAAATTTGCAGATGACTGCAAACTGGGCACCATAATTGACACTCCATCAGACACAGACATCCTCCAGAGAGGTCTCATAGAAATGGATAACTGGTGCCAGAGCCATGGCCTTAAGCTAAATGCCAAAAATGTATAGTCATACCCTTTGGGAAAAACAAGGTAACCCTAATTACCACATAGGTGGTAATCCATTAAACACAGAAGAAGTTATCAGGGACCTGGGGACCCAAGTTGACAGTAACCTCTCTTTGACACTCACATTGCCAAAGTGGTTAGGAAGACCTTCTACATTGCCCACCTGATCATGAAGGGATTCACATCCAGATCAGGAGAGGTCATTGTACCCCTGTACTCTTCACTTATCAGACCAATGATTGAGTACAACGCCCCATTCGGAATGTACCTTACCCGACACCTGCAGCAGTTGGAAAGACCCCAAAAGTTCCTCACCAAAAGGATAAAGGGGCTCAAACATATGTCATACGATGCCCGACTGAAGAAACTCCAGCTCTATTCAGTCGCATACTGTCTGCTCAGAGGTGATCTGTGTCTGACATACAAGGCCATGTCCAACCCGGAATTAATGGACATGCTCCACCTCAAAAAATCCAAATCCACCAGAGCCACGAGAGCAAGAGACTTAAACCTCAACACGGATATAAATAGGATGTGCTGGAGGGACAGATTCATCACCCAGAGACTCCCTACACTATGGAACAGAATCCCAGTCCATGTGAGGCAGAGCCCCTCACTGACTCTGTTCAAGAGAAATCTTGACGCGTGGATGGGAGATCGTAGGTTTACCCCGGGAATCATCTCTGTGTCACTGCTGGACAGAGGCACAGCAAACTAATGGGTATAGTATTCTCATCCTAAGGGGTGGTGAAAGCCACACACACTCTGGCTAGGCTTATAAATGCCCTAGGGCAGATAGCCTAGTATGAACCTATGAACCTATGAACCTTTGATGAGACATTTAAAACTGTCTTCAGTATGTACAGGCAGCACAGTGTAAAAAGCAGTTATTCTAAATGGCAACAATATGCAATCAAAGGTGCATTCTGAGGGACAGAAAGTGAGGGAATAAAGGCAATAAATCATGTGAATAAATACCTGTTCATACTTTACACCTCCTTACTCTCCTTTCTTCACTCACTTCCTTACTTCTGTCAGTTTCTCTTACCTGGCTTTCTCTCTAAATATTCTATAAGCCTGCTTTTCTCTCACTTTGTATTGCAAATCCTATTTATACTACATTAACTTAACTTTAATTACTCTACAAACTGGCTAAACTTTCTCTAACTATTAAATGATTATCATATAACTTGTATCTATTCTTAGCAAATATTTTCACATTATGTCTAATTTGGTAAAATTATTTAAACTGTAGTTATTTTTTTGTATTATTTTTAAAGACTGTAAAATGTATTGTTCTTAAAATGTTTTATAATACTTCGGAGCTTTTTTGCCCGGGCCTTCCCAGAAAATGGGCCCCTACCCATTTGGACTTTACTGGTAATCAAATGTCAATAAATAAAATAAATAAGCCAATGATAATTTAGACACTCTTACAGATACAACATATAACCATAATAATGTTACTCACCAGCCACCTTTCATCCCGCTACTATAAATAAATTAAGCACACTGCTTTTTAAAATGTTCATATAAATGCCTATTTCACACAAGGCATGTGGAAAAAAGTGCAGGAATATGGGCTATGTTTTATTCTACATCAATAAAAGCAACACTGCATCGGATAAAACTGTCTCCTCAAAAATTAAACTCACAACAAAAGATTCAGGAGACAGCACACATGCCCAGATTATAATTTAAAACTAAAGATTTATTGTAAGCACTTTCGCGTTGTCTCACACAACGCTTCTTCAGACTTTTATTCTAATACATACATTCACTACTTTTAAACTAAACATTACCAATCAAATATTAAAATCAGACCACGTTATAAAGTTACATGACTCAAGGTCAAAGAACACATACAAGTATAATACAGTCTTTCTAAAAGTGCTGAGTCAAAAATAAAATCCAACATTGATGCCGTTCTTGCTCTCTTAGCAAGAATAACTAATAATCTTCTTATGCATGAATATTCACGTTATGCTCAGAACTGTGTGAATTTGGTACATGTCATGAGCAGTAAATGCTCACATCAGAAATTTTACAACTGATACACTCATATATTGTGGAAGAATTTCTAGTGATCACCTTTTTGAGGTATTTCATTTATTTTTTTCTTAATTTAAGAAGTCACTGTAGATTTTTATATCTTTGTCATTAACATCTATTAATGAATTAATACATTGCAACTAAAAGTGGCTTGCCTTAAAATGAAGGAAATATGTTGCAGGTTTTAATAGTGCTCTTAGCTACGAAGAAGTATATAAGAAAATGTGTTCAAATGATGATATTTACTTTAATGCAATGAAAGGCGCATGCTTTAAACTCTATGTGTGTGAAGATTATTAGTGGTCTGACTTTAGTATTTGATTGGTATATATACACACGCGCGCACACGCACATGCACGCACATGCGCGCACACACACACACACACACACACACACACACACACACACACACACACACATACACTGCAGACGTATACAGTTTGTCCTTATATATGCTGAAGCAAGGAATAATGGACTTCACAATGCAGAACACTGAATACTGGAGTTGTGAGTAACAAATGTTGTGAACTGTGGGGCGTCAGTATTAATGCCAAATACTGGGCAATGTTTATATTTCTCTGGCAAACATCAGCCTCGTATTACTGATGGTACTGTTTGGATTTTATGACGCTTTGTTTGTTGACATTACATTTAATGACAAGTGTTGTACTTTTAATAGGAAAAAAGGGTTCAGTATGTGTGCAAGAGCACTGAGCAATATGCAAGTGAGGTTTCCCTTACCACCACTGTTGTGAGGCCTAGCAGTTAGTATATGATGGTAAGGGGGTGCAGGGAACATGCAGGGATTTCCCCCATGAAAACACTTACTGTAGTGTTTATTTAGTCTATGATATGTTGTAGTCTTTGTGCAATGTTACAATCGATACTTAGTGTTTCAGAATTAATTTCAAAAACTTGTCATTACAGTCTCACCTTAGTAATCTTTTACATTGGCTTCGTATTTTGAAATGTAGTCATATATAGTAGATGCAGTTTCCTGCTAATACATATTAAGTTTACTTCTTACCTTCAACAATAAATTCAAAACTCAGAAAATACAGCTAAATATATGAGGTGCAATCTACTTCAAATAAGATAGCGGGTTTAGTTAACCTCTCCTTATTTACCTACCTACATCATCATTATCATCAATCCCCTTCTTCCCATTTTTTACATGGTGTCAGACTGTCATGTTAACTTTTGCCATCTGTCTTGATTCAGTGCCACATTCCTGCTTTCTTCAACACTCATGCCTGACTGTCACAGATCTTTTCTCAGACAATCCATCCACCTCTTTGCTGGATACCCTTATTTCCTCTTACCTTCTTCCTGTCTGTCCCAAATATTCTTCTCCAGATTTTCTTCTGCTTTTCTGCACATGTGCTTGAACCACCATTTGATTTTTTTCTACAATTGGAACTACTTTGGCTTCTGCTCTTATGCCCTCATTTTGTCATCTGTCCTACAGTGTGCATGCTACCACTCTTTGCAGGCACTTCATTTCCATCACCTCTAGCTTTCTCATCTATTCTGCTTTACTGCCCAGGTTTCTGTGCCTTACAATAGTACTGGTCACACCACTGTTTTCAATACCTTAATTTTTAGTTTCTTTGGCATTCTTCTGTCATACACTACACCTGATACTCTATGACAGTTGGCTGCAACCTGTCTTCATTCAGAATTTCCTTCTCCTCAACTACATCTCCGAGGTACTTGAAGCTATTAACCTGTTCCACTACCCTCCCTTCTGTCCCAGTTCTCATCTTCTTCTGATTTCCCCAATTTGCTGCCATTATCACTGCCTTATCTGTACCTAGTTCACCCATGTGCCTTCAGTTTTGCATTCCATTCCCCTATACTTTGCTGAAGTTCTAGCTCAAAGTCTGCCTGTACTGCCACATCATCTGCATACAGCAACTTTGTTGATCTTTCTCCTCCAACCTGTTTGCTAATGTAGTCCATCACCAGTATGAACAGCAGTGGACTCAAAGATGAACCCTGGTGCACATCTACTCCCTCTGGGAATCCTTCTGTGAGACCGAACACTGTTCATACTTCAGTCATTGGGTCCTTGCACATAGCCTGCACTAATTCTTCCAATGTTTCTAGGACTTTGAACCACTGCAGTACTGCCTAAATCAGCTTTCTTGGGACCTTGTCATTCACTTTCTCCAAGTCTAGGAATGCCCAGTTGGATCCTTTCCTCACCTCTAGCTTTTTGTCAACTATCTGTCTCACTGCAAATATCGGATCATTTGTGCTGCATCCTGATCTAAATCTGAAATGTTCATCTTCCATCTTACTTTCTACTACTCTGTGTATCCATTTAATCCCCCTGAACTTTCATGCAATGCAACAGGAGTTTGATACCTCTGTACTACCTACACTTGTGGATGTCCCCTTTGTTCTTGTACACTGGCACAAGTATGTTTATTCTCCAGTCATCCGGGATACGTCTTTCTCTCTACAGTGCTATGAATACCTTCAGGAGTCATTTCTCCCCTCTCTCATCCAGCATCTTTATCATATCTGCTGTGACCTCATCTGTGTGTGCTGCTTTCCCTGACTTCATTTTCCTTAGCGATATTCTTGGGCTTCTCTTCTTCCCTCACTGTAAGTTGTGTCTGGGGCAGTACAGCTTCTGTGGGTGTTTTTTCATTCAGAAGCTGCTGGAAGTACTCCTTCCATCTGCCTTTGATGTCCTCTGGAATGGTGAGAAGGTTGTTGTTGACACCTCTTATGAATGGTGTCTGATATCTTCCTTATCTTTCTGTCTTTATCTCGCAACCTGATAATAGTTTCTTTGTGGCCCATACTGAGTCACTTTCAAGAAGCTGGTAGAATGCCTCCAATGCAATGTCCTGTTCTTTGCTATTGCAACTCCTTTCTTAGATTCTTTGTTACCCAACCAGTATTCCTTCTTAGCCTGGTCAGTCGTTTCTATCTCCCACTTTTTCCTGCACTCCTTCTTTCTTTTGATGGCATCCTGGACTTCTGCATTCCAACCCCAGCTTTCCTTATGTACTTTATTTCCATACGTGGCTTGACTACATATCTGTTCTGTAGTCCTTACACATGCTGTTTTGAAGCACTGCCACTCTTCTTCAGTCTCAATTATTTCCTCCTCTTCCTTTGGTGGTAGAGCCCTGAGTAATTCCTCGAACTGTTGTGCTTTCCCTCCAGTCAACTTCCAGGGATTCAGCCTGGTCTCTGTTGACCTTAGTGCCTTTTCTGACTATTGCTTGCAGCTGATTGTGGCAACAACTGGTTTATGCTGTGGACTGATTGTTTCACTGGGGATGGCTTTGCAATCGCTGATTCTACACCAGTGCCCTTTCCTTACAAGGAGGAAGTCTACCTGAATTGCATGTTGGCCACTCTTGTATGTGATCTTGTGAGTGTCTCTGTTTCTGAACCATGTGTTGGCTACTATAAAGCCATGTGCCAGACAGAAGTCTAGAATGGCTTCTCCTTCTTTATTCCTGTTGACCCACTCATGTGGACCCTGGCAGTCCTCATATCCTGTTCTTTCTCTCCCAATATGTGCATTCAAGTCATCCATTATCAACTCCAATTCATGTTGTCCTGCTTTATCTAGTAGGTCCTGCAACTGCTGTGTGAATGCATTCTTTTCCTCACTACCACAACCCACATGTGGGCACAGGCTGAGATTATGAATACTACCCTACTATTAGGCTAGAATCTGATAGTCTTGAGTCTGTCACTAATTCTGATTATATCCCTCACTACATTTTGAAGCCTCTCTCTCTCAAGACAATTCCCACACCACTTCTAGCCTGTCCTCCTCCTGAGTAGTAGACCCTGGGTCCCAAACCAAGTGCCTTTGCTTCACTGCCCTTATCTCTACCCTCTCCCATACCAAAATGCCATCCACTTCCAAGCTGTGTCCTGTCCATGAACCTGCACTGAGTGCAGCAATTTTTACTTCATGTTTGTCAAGTTGATTGGTTTTACATCCAACTTTCACTCAACAGAGCTATCCTGGGTAACTCAGGCAGGGCAACTGGACACCAGCCAGTCAGTAGCTTACTGACCCAGGGCTGCTGGACTTTACGGTGGGCACACACTGGCCAATAGGGGCACATGTTACCATGGGTCCCTGGCATAGATCAGAGTAGGCCAGATCCTCAACCCACTTATCACTGGAAAATACCCATGCCCATTTGGCGACATTATTCTACATATTCAAATCACCGAGAGCCATATTTTACACCATTGAGTGGCCAGCCCTGACACATATTTATTTGATTTCAATAGGAAGTCTATTCCAAGTGGCAAGTCCAAGTTTCAAAAAAGCTCTCTATTCTATTATGGTTTTGAACCATGGTCAGGTAAGGGTAAGGGTACCCACCTGGCTGATTCTTATGGAGCAAATTTATTTTTTAAAGGTAATTTATGGTTATACAGGGGGCTGATTTTAAACAGTAAGGTTGTTAGTATGCATTGGCCATCCTAAAAGAAGGGGGCAAATTCAACCTTTTTGGAAGGTTATACTGATGAGCACAAGTGTCAGCCAACAGTCCAAATCTACATATCTGATTTTCATCAGTCTGTGCCTTTGTATTTTTAATAAGGATTGCAGAGTTAATGGAAGGCAATATTCTAGTTTGGGAAGTAGAGTGTTTCTAGCAGACTGCCACTCACTGTATTTCCAAATGATGCCCACTACTTACAAATAAAATATAAATTCCAATTATGCACTATTTATAACTGAAAGACACATCTACAAAGTCTACAGATCTAAACCACTGTATAATGAATAACAAAACACCATTTGAACTGCAAGCCAAAAGCCGTACACAATTTGAAATCAGCAAACAATTTGAAAACCACAATTTTCTTAATATGTAATTGACTCAGTAACTAAATTGAAACAATGCACCTAAAATAAAATGTCTTAAAACATGCATCTGAACTATGATACACAAGACAGTTTATATGAAACAATGAAAATAAACAGACTGGGACAAGTGGAGAGTATAATACATAGAATATAACACAATACAGTAGTCAAACAAGTTACATTGCTCATTAACATTATTCTAATACTGACAATATAACTACTTTGGAAATGTACATAATATGTAGCAGAAAAGAAAACTAATTCAAACAACTTACATTTGTAATAATTAGATTCCTGATAGGTGACAAAAGGTTAATGCAGAGAACTACAGCAGACAAAGCAAGTTTATATGTATATGAGTTAAACAGTAATTTTACATTGGAGAAAGGAAAGCAGAGACAGATGAGTAGAAAGCAGTCAAGTAGAGAAATTATTTCTCAGTTAAGTCCGTTTATCTCAGCAGTCATAACTTAACCATGGGTTTAGATCTCACCCTTGGTCTGTCCACCCCCTCTCTTCCCCCACCCATCTTTCTCTCTTTCTGTTCCAGACTATGAGTGGACTGAAGTCAACTTTATTTCAGCTACGAATAATCCACGACCTTGAAGAAAGGAACCAGAACTCTGCTAAAGTCCACAAGGCTGTATTTTTATTTCTGAAGTATTCCAAAAGTCACAGATATAATCACACAAGCGCTTTCGCTCAGGCAATCCTGAGCTTTATCAAGTGAAAACAAATTGCAGTGTGCAGTAACCTCCATTAAATGGCCTGACAATTATACAATTAATTAACTAGTACTAAGGTGTGGTGCTTTAGAGTTGGGTGTAAAAAAAAGTTAGTCATTATATCAACTCAAAAAATGAAATGTTTGCAATAACATATGCACTTAAATAAAAATGACTAACCATAAAAAGCATTTTAAAATGAAATGAAATTTAAAGTGAATTGTTAAAAAATTTTCATACCACAGCATCCCCACACAGCATATTAAATTATTGAACATCCACGGTTATAGGATTCCGACTAATAAATCAAATTCTATATGAAATGTTATATGGATGGGCATTAAAAATATCTCACGCATATTTTATTGCATGTTTTTATCAGTGCAAAGTAATAATGAAAAAAAAAAATTTTTTTTAACAATTCACTGACAATCTAAACACATCTTTAAGCATATTCTTTAACAATCTACAACCCCAATCAGATTTCAGACTTTTATGTTCTGAAACCTAGGAAACTGGCATTTTAAAATGTTTTTTATGGTTAGTCATTTGTATTTAAGTGCATATGTTATTGCAAACATTTCATTTTTTGAGTTGATATAATGACTAACTTTTTTTTACACCCAACTCTAAAGCACCACACCTTAGTACTAGTTAATTAATTGTATAATTGCCAGGCTATTTAATGGAGGTTACTGCACACTGCAATTTGTTTTCACTTGATAAAGCTCAGGATTGCCTGAGCGAAAGCGCTTGTGTGATTTTATCTGTGACTTTTGGAATACTTCAGAAATAAAAATACAGCCTTGTGGACTTTAGCAGAGTTCCGGTTCCTTTCTTCAAGATCGTGGATTATTCTTTGCTTTATTTCAGCTACCCAATATTTTTGTCACATTATCTGCCAAATGCCTTTCCTAAGGAAAAAAGTCTCCAAACTGGCCTGCTTCTTGCCAGTTGAGTTCTGAATACAGCCCTGCACAATAGAAAAATAAATCAATGCACCCAAGTCTAAGCCCTGGTTATGTACCAAAGAACCTACATTATCCTAGGCAGAGATTTTTCACGATGAGCACAGTTCAGCTTTGGTGGGATGATTACTCTTTTGTATTTCTTTCTTATTCCATGCTATACAGCTCCTACCACCAAGAAGCTGGGATTCCTTCTTAACCCCAGCTTCAATATTTTCCAGGCCTTCAGCCTGTTCAGGTGCTTCTGTATCCCCACCCATCACAAACCCACTGGGTGTGTTACACATACTACTGACATGCTTCAAGTTACTTCTTACTGTCTCATCAGGTAGCATCAATTTCCACTGCATTACAGCTGTTGAACAAAGTGCATAGCTATGCCAAGCCTGGAACTTCATCAGCTGAACATTGGTGGATCACATACAGGAAGGGCAATAGTAGCTCATTATTCCATAACTGTTGGCTACTGCAGATAGACTTTATGATGTAAGATCAAGATGCTCATCTTATTCAGTGCTCCCACTGTTCTCATCCACTGTACACTCATTACTCCCCATGCCCATGTCTCACCTGAAGAGCTACCACAAAGCATGTGGTCCCAAATAAATGATTGCATCTTCTTTCTTTCAGTTATCGCCACCACTGTGAAAGACCAATACAATATACAAAAACCCTCATATTACACACACACACACACACACACACACACACACACACACACACACACACACACGCATGCACATGCAGTCACATATGCACACATGGACAGACAAAAATGCACACGCTCAACAAAGGGTAGTAATAACATAATGCCACATTCCTGTTTCTTTTGTAATGTCCTATGTCTGGATCAGAACTCAGATCATATGTATTTTGCACAATTCTTGGCCTGCTAACCACAACAGGAGTGGAAGCTTTCAACCGATTTTTCTAGGTCTTCGTTCAATAATCTGACAGAGCTGCTAATGAAATTAAACATAATCAGTAGGCAATCTGGCTCTGTTCTTGTTCAACAACAAAATAAAGTATATCCCTAAATATTAATAAGTACCTCTTCATACCTTATACCTACTTACTTCCCCTTCCCCACCCACTTCCTTACTTCAATCAATTTCTCTCCCTTGACTCTCTAAATATGCCATAACCCTCTTTTTTACTCCCACTTCATATCGTAATTCTTGTTTGTATTGTACTAACTTACCTTTCATTTCTCTAAACTGGCTAAAATTTCTATAAATTTTAAATCATTGTCACATAGGTTCTACCTAATCTTAACCAATGTTTTCACATTATGTCTAATTTGGTATAATTGTTTAAATTGCAGATTTAATTGTTTTTATTGTACTATTTTTGAAGATTGTAAAATTATTGTTTTTAAAATGCTTTGTAATACTGTGGAGTTTTTCTTCCTGAGCGTCCACTGAAAATGGGCTCCTATCCAGTCAAACTTTTCTGATAATCAAGTGTCAATAAATACATAAGAAATTAATATGACTACTGCTCATGTGGGAAACAACATTAAAACACAAAGCTTTGTATCAACAATGACAAAACACAAAGATTTATTTCACTCAGGCAAATAAGCAAAGCAGCGAGGAGAAGATATCAGGGTAAAACGGTAGCCGCTGTATATCTTACCTCCTACATCCGCACATCTGTTGACACAGCTATTTTCTTTCCACAGATTTCATGTGTTGATACAAAATATTGACAATGAGGGTGTAGCTAGTCATACCCTATGTACTCAAGTGACTGCATTTTTTTTTCTGAGCATCTCTCAAAAACATTATAGATCACACAGCCCAGAACATTTAGAACTGTCTGAACTAATGCGTATAACAAAACATGTGTTGGTATAAGAATACTCCTCAAAGACTTTTTTCTGATGATCGAGGGCAGTGTCTGAATATGCAGTGTAAAGAGACAATATTTTGTTTCTTCCTTTATCTATATTTACAAATTGTTTGTTCTCGTCTTTTCATATTTTTGCTGTATATGAAGTCTCTTACATAGGCAAAATTGTATTTCTGCAATATTTTTTTATTTGCCTTATTCATTTGTGAAGTGGTTTAGTAAAGCACCCAGATAAATTTGGTTTCACAACATCTGGAGAGTTATGCACCATTTTTAAACGGTGGGAGGAAGATAGCACTAAATGTAAAACAGAAATACCCAACTACCACCTGCTACTTTGGGAAGTTATTTACTTAATGTGCTAAAAAATCAGCAGTAACCCTGTGCCTGCTCTGTGTGCAGCTGCTTTTAGTGCCGAGTTATCCAACTCTTCCCCAATGACAAACGGATGCAAAACAGACTGAAAAACACATCCCAGTCTGAAAAGATACAGAACATGATTTATTTATATGACATTATAATACATGTTTTTCCAAGAAGGCAAGAGTCTCTGCATCCCTCGTTTGGGGAAAAGCCCTAACAACTTCCCAAACTTGCACATAATAATTCCATTACTGCATATTAGTACAGAAAGGTAAACTTTCCCATTTAAATGCACAATGGTCTGGCACAAGTACAAATAGTCTCCCTTTAGTCTCGACTATTTCTGTTCAGTTACAACCTGACCAATTAGTTAGCAATCACCAAAAGAGAAGTTATATCCAACGCCGTCACCATCTCACTAGTGCAACATAAATGTTGCTGCAACATTTTATTCTCTCTTATAAAAAGGACTTCCAGTTGTAATGCTGGTACCCCAAAATTAGACCTACTTTATCGATCACTAATATTGCAGCCTCTAAAGAACAATCCGGGAATTGGTTATTGTGTTAGCCTAGCCTCCAGATGGCTTTGTTAGCTCACTGCAACAACAGAAATCAGGAAAAGAAAGATGCTTCTAACCTCAGTCTTGTGATTAGCCAGAGATCAGCATTTGGGGTTGTTTTTGTTAATGCCAAATAAACTGGAGAAGAGACTTGAAAGCGTTCCATGAGAGTTGTTAGCTGAATAAGAGCTTACAAAATACTTAATATATTTTAAATAAAACACACTATTTTAAAAAGTTATAGCCTTATTAATGCAAAAGATCATAATGCAAGCATAACATTACATTGTCTCAATAAAGCTGATGCCATATGCAACACAGGAACTGACTTCAAATTGTATAGTTTACTAAGATGCACAACTTGCACATAATAATGGCATTTACTGTTTACTATTTATTTATTCACTGGGTAAGTGGGCTGTCAACTGATCCTTTCTGAATGCATCCCAAGCTCCACATACAGTAAGATGTCAATATATACAACTACAGTACTTATACAATAATCTAACATGAGCACATTGTTATTATACACTACAGAACAGAAAAATAAATTATTGTGATACAGCATGTTTTACAAAAGTTAATACAGTACATAACTGAAAATAGTTATAAAATATTTTGCTAGCTGTGATACCTTGTAGGTATTCACATCTTTGGAGATCACTAAATATTTGCATATGTGCAGCAGTTAGACAGTAGAAGCTCCTGGCTGTGATTTAATATGGCTTTCTTGTACTGAAGACACATGACCAGTTAAGGTGGTCTCTTCATTGCCTAAGAAGGATACACATTTGCTCTCTATTATAAGAAATGCTTTTAACTTTGTTTAGAAAGCATTGCTAGTTGTTGCATCCTTGATATTATGCGGAGTTTTATTCCACAAGGTAGGGCCTATTTTAAATAAAGAGTTCCCAGTCATGTTGCTTACCTGTGCTCTTTCTCTTCAAACAGCTTTTATGTTTGATTAGTTCATGCAGAAACCACTTTCTCAAAAGCTATAGAAGGCAGCTTTATATGTCAGATGTAGCATTCACTGAAGTTTAAGGTGATACTTTATGGACATAAACAGCACACAGTCTTACAAAAATAGCCTACAACTAAGTAATGAAACCATGTTTGGGAACAAAAGAATACAAACAGCAAATTATACCTAGATTTTAAGCATTTACAGGCACAATCACAGTGAAAGCGCCAACAGCTGTATACTGCTCACTTAGGTTTCCCAGAATACACCAGAGCAATAAACATAGCTAAAGAACACCTGCATTTCTAAATAGTGTGCAAATGAGTTACTGTATCTATTCTACCGTTATCAGTAGCAGCTTGCTCTGTATCATTAAAGCAAATAAGTAAGGTAAAAAAGTTGAGTTATAGGTTCATAGGTACTTACTAGACTATTAATCTGTCATGATCTTAAGCAGCCTAGCTTTACTTTCCCATGGTAGTTTTTAGCCCTTACATTTTGGACAAAAACAACCCATAGATGTGCCAAACAAGAATATGTTGGGGGATTTATATGTCTCCCTATCCATGAGGGACAGAAGTGCTAAACCAGGGTTGAATTTGTGGTTACACATCCATTCCTCCAAATTACATTCAAATAAAGTAAGATAAGTACTTTTCTTTTTGTGGAGTGGAAGATAGTTCTGTAGAAATGGTATTCTCTGTGATTCCTACCTGTGCCTCCAACATGTTCTATTTATTTTACAAAACAGATTGAGATCCCTTGAGTGGGTGGTTATGATACCATCAGGCTTGTGGATATGTAATATGTCTGACAGAATAGGATCTGTTGAAGCTCTGTATGTGAGGCAGAGCTCACCTCTCAGTAGTCTGCATGATACTGAGAACAGGGACAAGGTTTTTAGATGGTCTGCATAGTTTTTTACAATTTAGGCACTTTGTTTATTTTGTGAGAAAGTATTTGTGATTATTTCAGTTGTGACAAGTATTTGGACGGGTACATACCAAAAGTGGCATTACACTCAATAATCAGCCTAATGAGAGCCAAGTACAGCAGAAAAAATTAAATTCATGGATCTGCATGCAATACATTTGGATATAAGCTGTGTTATGAAAACGGATCCTTATAACAGTGGATACATAGTGCTCAAAGGACGGTTCATTGCTGACACCCAGATCCCTAACTATGGGATCAATTTTCAGGGTTATATTGTCAATATGATACTTACAAGGGAAGTCATGCTTGCCAATGGACATGATTATTAACTTCTTGACATTTAGTTTTAGTCCATGGTTTTGACACCAGCCATTTCTTCATGACAGAACAATGTTGATGCCCTCTGGGGAACTAATGATGGTACTAAATCTAGGGATTTTATGATGGCACCAAGTTTGAAGTCATCTGCAAACATTGACAGGCAGAAACCCTTAGCATTAGCTTTGACATCCGAGAAGTAAATGCAAGACAAGAGTGGCCCAAGGACTGAACCCTGGGGTATACAGCTAGTGACAGGTCTTTTGGAGGAAGTAGAGCTGCCTACTCTAACTTCTGGGGTTCTATTAGTGAGAGATTTGTTTTTGTTATCCGAGTTACATAGGGATCGACAATTTGCAGGGAGAGTTTATCTATGACACCTGAGTGTGGGTTGGTGTGGGATGGTTCTGAATGCCTTTGGGCAGTTCTAGATATGTGGCAAGCATTGTTTGCCCTTGTTCATTACTTCAGTAATTTTTCAGATAAGTCAACCAGGTTAAGTAGGCTGAACCTGACCTTGACAAATCCAAACTGGACTGGGTCTCAAGTCTGTAGTTTACTTATATCCATATTTATTAATTCCAAAATGATCCTTTCCATAGCCTTACAGATAAGACTGGTAAGACTTATGGGTCCATAATTACCTGGGTCCATTGAAACCTAATCCTTGTGCAAAGGAATGACTGTTGCTGTTTTCCATTCATCTGGCATGAAGCCTTTTTTTGAGGCTAATATTGAATAGCTTCTGTAGGGAATCAGACAAGTCATGTTTCAGGCTGACCCGTAGCCAGATTGGTATGTTATCTGGACACATAGATGTAGTGTTCTTGGCCTTAGATAGGACCGTGAGAACTTATTCTTGGAAGATTCATGGGGTGGTGCAAGGATTTGGCACAGTGGCCATAGAATTTAGAAAGCATGGCGCATGAAGATTTTTTTTTTAATTAAACTGAGATAGTTCTGGTAATTTTCAATTATTTTACCTTTTCTATAATTAGCAATGTTCCATTAAAGTTTTCTCTCTCTCCTTCCATATGTATGCATGTGTCCCCTGCACCACCTTACTAATGCATGCTAATCCTGTCTCTTACCCAAGATCTACACCTTACCTTAAGAGAACCCCTTTCCAGAACACTACCACTACACAAGACACTCAGACACACATCACACTGAGTGCCACAGACTCACAACACTAACACTATCCCCTTCCCTACTCCTTATTCTAACTATAGCCCGCAACCTCTCATACATACAGTCTTATCCCAAAATGCCAAAACTTTTGACATATCCAAAAGCTTTGAAATAAAAAATCCAAACCCACACTTAACCTCACTCACAATATTAACTACCACCCACTACATCTAGATTCAACAAAACTCAATGTAATCATTTGCATATTCAGTGAAATGCACATTCATCCAAACATGACTACATTTACACGATTCATCAAAATGTAAATTCTGTGAACTGATATCCACCAATATGCATGCATACACACACATCTTATATATAATGTGTGTGTGATATATATATACGTCATCTCACAAGTTGGACACTGTAGATAGGTGGCTGTCGGTCTTTGCAATGGACACTTTGTTGAGCAAGTGTGTGGTATTGCCCTCCATCATTCAGGTGGCTACTGATGTGAAATGATCACAAAGTTGATTAAAGGGAAGACAAACAGCTAAGTCTTTGTGAAGGGAGGGGGTTGTTTTTCCCCACATAGAAAAAATGCAACTTTCAAATTCAAGTGTGAAATCTTGTGTTGACACCTGTCTAAATTTCTCAAAACTGTTCTCAGCCCTCATGTGAGAAAACCCTGATAACTGTATATTAGAAACAACTGGATAAGAAGTTAAAAAGCACATTTAACATCAAGAGGTGACGTGTAGGTAAAAATCTGTTCTTTAGTTCAGAAAAGCTATGGGAGTTAAGCACAAGCAGTCTGCATGCAGCACTACATACAGCCCAAAGAAGAAATTCTGAAAAAATCAAAATAATAGTGATACACAGATCAAGTTGCCTTGTACCTCAGTACTGTATGTATGGATTTTCCAGTGTACCACAGTATTTTTGTGCAGTGCCTGCACAAACAGAGTATGCATCCTTTTATTGCTGCAATCTTGTGCAGCTAAACCATCTATAAAGAATTATTTCACATTAATTTTACTATTTTAATATTTTATATTTGAATACAATAAAAACAGTCTTCAGCCAGATATATGTTGAGCTGTTTTCCAGGTCATACCCCCAGTCTGATGTGAATGTCATGCCTCACTGCTTGGGGCAAGAGCTTGAGGAGCATGAAGCTGTTGTGTTACCTCACAAGAGCACCAATTAATTATTATAGGATCATAGGGAGTTACTAGGCTATTGGCCCTAAGGCCCTTATAATCCTAGCCAAGAGTTTACCCCATGCATAGACAAATCAGCACCCAATGCCCCTGTCCAGCAGGGACATGGGTGGAATCCCAGGGATGTATTTTCTATTTCCCATTCAGTTATCCAGATTGCGCTTAAAAAAAGGTAAACAGGTACTCTACTTGACGTGGAGAAGGAGTCTATTTCATAGATAGGGGAGTCTCTGAGACATAAATCTGTCCCGCCAGCAAGTCCTATTGATATCACAGACAAGGTTGAGGCCGCATGTGTGAGTTACTTGAGTGGAGCTTGACGTGTGGATATGCAGCAGTTCCATCAAGACGGGGTCCGATATCGCCTTGTATGTCAGACACAGGTCATCTCTGAGGAGTCTGTATGAAACAGAGTAGAGGCATAGGGCTTTTAGCCTATCTGTGTGGCATATTTTTCAGGCCCTGGATTCTCCTGGTGAGGAACCTCTGTGGTCTCTCCAGCTGCTGCATGTGCTTTGCGAGGTACATGCTGAATGGGGCACTGTACTCAATAATGGGCCTTATAAGGGAAGAATACAGGGATGTTATGATCTCCGTGTCCCTGGATGAGATACCCTTACTTAAGAGGTGGGCCATGTGGAAAGCTTTCCATACAATGGAAGTAACATGGTGGTCAAAAGTCAGGCTGCTATCAATATGGGTGCCCAAATCCCTCACAACTGACTGCATGCTTAGAATGTTATTTAGGTGATAATTTGTGGGGACATCTCTCTCACCAAAGGGGATGATGATGCATTTTTCTGTATTCAGCTTGAGGCCATATTTCTGGCAACAGTCATTTGTTTGGGTGAGACCCTCTTGAAGGATGTCCACATCACTAGGGGAATGGATGACAGCTCCCAACTTGCAGTCATCTGCAAACTTGGTCAGCCATAGCTATTGGTTTTGGCCTATACATCAGAAAATTATATCCCAAATAACAGAGGCCCCAAGACTGAACCCTGGGGTACGCCACTCAATACAGGTCTACTGCTTGAGGTGGCTTCCCCTATTTTGACTAGGTGGGTTCTATCAGTGAGCCAGTTGGCTACCCATCTGGTAACATATGGATTGATGCCTAGTTGAGAGAGTTTATCTATTATGCCCGAGTGGGGAATAGTATAGAAGTCTTTGGCCAGGTCAAGGTAGGTGGTGTGCACTGCCTTCCCCTCATCGATGCCGTTGGTGACTGTCTCAAAAAAGTTGACCAAATTTAACTGACATGACCTCCCCTTGACGAAGCCAAACTGTGTGGATTGAGTGTTTGGAGGTTGCCAATGTCCTTGTTAATGAGGTTTATGATAATCCGTTCCATGGCCTTGCAGATCAGGCTAGTTAGGCTGAAGGGTCTATAATTTCCCAGATCAGTGGATGCTCCGCCTTTGTGTAAAGGGATGACAGTG
The DNA here is from genome assembly GCF_019279795.1 of Protopterus annectens. NCBI lineage: Eukaryota > Metazoa > Chordata > Ceratodontiformes > Protopteridae > Protopterus > Protopterus annectens. The sequence continues at coordinate 814,988,146 of NC_056737.1, forward strand.
GCTGCCCTCCACTCAGCTCGGACAAAACCAGTACTCAGGCTTTGGTTGAACAGGGTGCCTAATGGTGCTGTAAGTTCCTGCCTGAGTTCATGTAGGATGCAGCCTGGAATGTTATCGGCTCTCATGGAGGCTGTATTTTTTGCCTTTGAGAGAGCAGTGATGACCTAATCCCTAGATATAAGGGGAAGGGGAATGTCGTTATTTACTGATGGGGGGGACAGAGGGGTGAAATTTTCACTGAATCTGTCAGCCAGCAAGTTTGCTATATCTACGGCATTTGTATATGTGGTGTCCTTGACCATAAGTTCTGAACAAATCTGGGTGCTACCGTTGAGATTACGGACATATGTGAAGAAGGCCTTATGATTGCCTCTAGTAGTTGTGGCCAATCTGGACTCAAAGTTTGCTTTGGAGGATTTCACTAGTGCTCTTATTTGCCTGTGTAGGCTAAGGAGAGATTGCTTCTGACTGGGCACCTGCTCCTTCTTGGTATTGGTCAGCAATATTTTCTTTTGTTATGGAGTTTATTTATTGCAGTGGTCCACCAGACAGGTTTACTCTTCCTTGTGGAGGATGATTTAGTCCTGTCTTGTATTCCTGAGTCCATGCACACATATAAATGTTCGTATAGTAATTTGGTATAGTTTTGGATGTCAGTTCCTAGAGAGGGGGAGGGGCTGTGAAACTGTTTATACCATCTCTCAGGAGGCTATAATCAGTTTTGGAAAAGTTTTTTTGATTGACCCTAGCTAGAGGGGGGTCAGGGGAGATAATGACTTCAAACGTGACTGCTTTATGGTTGTATCTTACAAGGGAGACTGATACTGCAGGTATGCTGTAATGGTTACTCATGTTGGTAAATACCAAGTCCAAGATATTATCACCTCTTGTTGAGATATCAACTTGCTGTTCCAAAGCATTTGTATTGACAAAACTGAGGAATCTCTAGTCATTTGTATTCTGGTAAGAGTAGTTCTTCCAGTCTATGTTTGGGTAGTTAAAGTCACCTAGGATCAGAGTAAAGGGTTGAATCTTGATAGATTCGAAGAGGTCTAGATAGGTAGTTTGGGCATCTTGGGTCAGATTTGGGGGCTGGTAGCTAGCTATTTGATTTGTATAGGGGTCTTGTCAATAGTTAACTGCACTTGGAGTACCTCCTGTGCATCATACTGCTTGACCAGCCTGGAGGTGTGCATGTCTTTAAAATATATTGAAACTCCACCTCCTTTGGCTTTACTACCCACAGTTTGGGGTCTGAATGTATGATAGGATGAGTAACCAGGTAAGGCTGGGGTGCTCTCCACAGCGTTGAACCAGGTTTCTGTGACCACACAGATGTTAGCATTTTCCAGGGTTAGGAATGCTTGCAATGAGTGCAGTTTCATGTTTAGACTCCTAGTGTTTAGCAGCGTGACCATTAATTTGTGTTTTGTTGAAATTTTTATGTTGGTAGTTTTAACTTCATCATTTTTCCTAAAAAGGTCACTATAAGGGAGGCAACAGCCTTTGCCAGAATCCTGAAGCCCAACTGAGACAGATGCAGGCCATCTCTGGCAAAGCATCATGGGATGTCGATCATATCTTCTCAGGTGGTCAGGTACTGGATCCCCCTGGAATGACACAAGAAACTAAGCCAATTGTTAAAGTCAATCATTTTCTGTTTGTATTCAGGCATCATTCTGGGTGATGGTAGAATGCTGCTTAAGGCTAGGGACATACTGCCTGGGACACATATTCAGCGAGTTCAATCATGTCTCTCTTCATATAGTCCAGGGACGTATGGCTCAAGTCATTCACACCAACATGGACTATGACAGAGTCATAACAGTACCTGTTGTTGAGAGACTTGAGTGCATGTGTGATATGGCAGATTCTGGCCCCTGACAGACAACTAACCGTGACTTTCTCCTTATCCAGCCTGGTGAGGGGCACATCTGTGTGTCTCACAATGGAGTCACCTGTGACTAATATGTTGGGTTTATGGTTAAGCCTTAGTGGTTGTGAGACACAGGTGTGTGAACTATGTGTGGTATGTAGTGTGGAGGGCTGTGGAGATCGCTTGTGTATTTGCCTCTGAGGTCTCCTTTGTCTGGGTATGCTTTTGTTGAGGACCTCCACATATATGGGTGTGCGTTGTGTAGGTGTGGGTGGTGTTTGAGGTGTAGTGATTGTGTTAACAACCTTCTCAGTACAAGATATGCTGGCTTGTGAGGGAGAGACTTGGACTCTAGGTTCCTAATGTAGTTGCATCTGTTGCAAATTGTGTTCCTAGGTGGTAGTAGTAGGTGGTTATCTGTGTACATAAGGCAGTTGCTATACTGTCTCAGGACGCCCATATCAACCAGACTGGCAGGAAAAACTGTAGGAAATTGTCCATCCATATTTTTTAGAATCTGAGAGAAAAGCCAGGGAGAGCTAAGGGGTTAGCCTAAAGCCCAAGTGCTTAAACCAAAACTAAGTGGCTTAGAATAACACAATTTAAATAGGCTATAAACAAGCAGTAACAAATGCAACAGAAAAGATGCAATTGACAATATAGAGAACAAGCCACAACAAGCAGCAGAAAAAGCAAGATGAAGTACTGGAGCAGGAGGAGGAAACACAAATACAGTAAAAGAAGCTGAATAAAGTGTTTTTTTTTTAGTAAAGTGGAAAGGGAGAGAGGAGGAACAGAAGAAAATTCAAGGTTAAGAAACTAAGGGGTTTGACCTTCCGAAATGATCTTTGTAATAAGTAGAATGAGCTAATGAGATGGAACTGGGAGGAGTGTCCCTTATCAAATTTACAGTAGGGGTGGGCAACAGCAAAAGCAACAAGTATAAGAACACAACTGCAATGGGGTGGGTCAGTGTGAGAAAAAAATTCAACCACAGATCAGCAATTATATAAATGGAGACAGAGAAAAGTAAATAATTCAGTCAAACAAATAAATAAAAACAGTGCAGTAAACTAGCGCAGACCTGTTACACAAATAAATAAAAAACAATGCAGTACTGTCAAGCAAAATAAATACAACCAGTGCAGTGCTAATAAGAAACACTGAAAATTAAAGTACAAAAAATATACTTATGTAGCTCTGTAATTCAGATTGTTTAAATGTCTCTCCATCAGGCACAAATGGAGCTCAGCAAGATAAGCAGTGATTCAACTCAAATGTAAAATGTTTATCCCAGGAGATAAAAGACCCTTCCAAAGTCACAGCCTGAGACAAAGACATAACACAGAAGTTGTTTGACCAGTTTTACCTGTCTGGTCTGAGTATACCACAAACTCCCAGTAGAGGCGGGCAACAGCAAAAGCCACAAACTATACAAAAATCCAACCACAGATCAGCAATTATACAAATGGAGGCACAGAAAAGTAAATAATTCAGTCAAACAAATAAATAAATAAAAACAGTGCAGTAAACTAGTGCAGAACTGTTACACAAATAAAAAAATGCATTACTGATAAGCAAAATAAATACAACCTGTGCAGTGCTGATAAGAAACACTGAACACTTAAAGTGCAAAAATATACTTATGTAGCTCTATAATTCAGATTGTTTAAGAATTATTCTCCATTAGGCACAAATGGAGCTCAGTAAGATAAGCAGTGATTCAACTCAAATGTAATATTTACTTAGGAACACTCCACCTGGAGTCCCTTTGTGAATTGCTAGTTGCAGTTCACTATCAGCACCATGACTAAGAGTTAACGCATGCTGCAAGTCTAAGTTTCTGACCCCTGTCCCCCGTGTTGTTTGTTGGGGAAGGGGGCATATCTTTTAGTTTGCTTTTAGATGAATCACTCATTAGCCTTTAGAAATGTTACCATACCACTCTTGCCCCTAACAGCAATAACTAGAAAGACTGTAAGCAGGCTATAGCCATTGGACTAATTATGAATAGAAGACATACTAAGATGAACAGTATTAATAAAGTAACAAATATGAATTTACAACAAGTTTAAGATACAATGACGGACAAATGGGCCAGGCATGCTGAAGTCCTTGAGGCCAGAAAAAGTGAAACTAATGGAAAATGATTACTGCAACATGCCTTGGCGAGATTAATTTGCTCTCGTTTCTCTTCTGTCAGATCACAATTCCATTTACTTAGAAATGAAGTAGTGAAAAGAAGGCTCTGGCTGAAGCAATAGGAACAGTCATACGTTTAATGAAAACTTTGGTCTATATCCACCAGTCATTTTGTTTCCTTTCACTGGTATTTATAAGCATAAAACAAAGTTTATGTCCCTTAGAAATATAACCCATACACATGCTTTCAAGACTCCCCTCAAAAATCACCTAATTTCTGTCTAGAAATGTAACTGCAACCACCCCACTTAATATTTCCTTTCAGTTATCCCTCCCTCTGTTTCTCCCCCCTTTCCACACCTTCCTTTCCCCATTACCCACTACCTATTCATTTATCTGCTTGGTACTATTTTTACTACCTACTTCTCACCTTACCCTGCCAACCCTTACCCCTTACCCCCTATACTACTGATACCTCATACTTCTCTCTCTCCATGTTATCTCGCAGCATAATACATAACACTTGATCCTAGACATACTTCCTTTTCCTCATCTCTCCTTCCTCTTGTTAACCACTTCTTTACTCACCTCTCATCTTCTTCTGCCCTACTCAGAGTTCTTCTTTAATTATGTTCTAACTTCCACTCCTGTTAAAATGATTTTACACTTCTTATGATACTTACGTTTTCTCAAAACAATTACTGTGCATTTTATCATTTATTAAGTCTGTAATTGAGAATTTATATATTTTACTACTATTCATTTAATTTTTGATCTTTGGGGCTTTCCTCCTCGGGCTCCGCTGAAAAGGGGCGCAAGCTCAGATGGACTATCCCAGTCAATAAATGTCAAATAAATAAATAAATAAAGATGTACATCTTCTGACTACATACACGCAGTGTAACAGACAGTTATATAACCTGCAGCACAAGAATAGCACCTGCTACAATTTTTACTTAGGCAAAACTATATGACTGTTGCAATACACACTATACAGGTCGCACAATGCATGACAAATTCATATTAATGATAGAGACCATTTACTTAATTTAAAAGTTCATCGCTTGCAAGAAGTAATACAAACCACAATGTAATATTACAGTCTAATGAAAATGTAGAGTAGGTTGTAGGTGAATGTATGATACGGCATGAATACAAATTTAGGTTAATACCTTTTATAAAGAACAGGAGGTCTTTATTGTTTGGTTTAGTTTAATTCAAGTTTGCTTACTGTGAAAAAACTGCAAAGAATTTAAGTTCTCATATGCATTTGTTTATAGCTGAAGAATAAAGACAGTCCTAAAACAGCCCCATTGTTTTTTTCTATTATAATAAGCATTTTAAATAATTTACAATAATAGTTATGGCAAATCTGGATAACATATTAAAGAGTAAAGATATCGTATTGTCAACAAAGGTCCATATAGTCAAAGCTATGGTCTTCCTTGCAATAATATATGGCTGTGAGAGTTGGATTTTGTGGCATTGGAGAAAATATTTGAGAATACCATAGGCTGCCAACTGATTATTTGAAGATATGATAGAAACCTGAATCTCAATTACTTTGGAAACTAAATGCAAAGATGGGATTCAATGGAGAAGACACTGGTGCTAAGAAAGGGGTGGTTAATGCTAAGAAGAATAGACAGTATCCATGTAGTAACAAACATAGCTCTCAACCAATCAGGGAAGAATCACAACAGAACCATCAGGGACAAACGGGAACACTTTTAAAATATTAGTACTATTAATATGAGACACTGACATAATAAGATACTGTCATTTAATACACATTTTCTGAACTACAAGAAATCTATAATTCTAATTATTGCCATTATTTATTAAATGCAAGTGATCATCTTTTATCCAAATATCACCAATTTTAGGAAGAATTAAGAGGGACAGAGTAAAGATTTGAGTCAAAATCAGGAACAGTTGAGAGGTATGGTAACAAATTTGAATTTACAACAACTTAAAGTTGCAATAAAGGACAATTGGTCCTGGTGTGGTGAAGTCCTTTGAGGTCAGAAAGAGTCAGACCCATCTAAACAACTAAACAATAACAACAGTGACCACTCTACAGCTACATCAGTTTATCTGTGTGGTAGTACTTGTCCAAACTACAATTCTAATTCACAGATTAAATTACAGGATAATCATTATATCATATGAGCAGTAACACAGTAACATTTTGCCGAGATGTTCTATTACTAATTAGCGTCAGTATAGATATCATCTTATAAAAGGATCCAGCAATACTTCTCTCTGCATCTTCCGGACAAATTTTTGGGTAACCGCAGTTACCAGCAGAGTGCAGCAGCACAGCCAACAGTGCCAAGACGGCACGGTCCCTAAGAAATTAAGTCTAAAAGAAATGTGTTATAGGAAAACCTGAAATATTCTCATTGTGCAAATCGCAAATCTTTGTGAAAATAAATCTCAACAGCTAAACAACTGCATGGCAAAATTATGGGTACAGTTTTATATGGTACAGGAGGAGAGGTACAGGACTAGCAATCTCATACGGCCTGTTTATTCAGAAAAATCAAACTTCTGTGTATACATGCTCTAGCAAAACATACACGAAGTACAAAGTTCATTTCATGGGCTACAGTCTATGCGAGGGTCGCAAGCAAGTATGGACATCAGCAGGATTAGAACTATAAAGCTGCAGCTCTGTTTTATAAATTTTGTGCATATGAATCAATTATGTATCCTAGAGTCCTGTGCCACTGGTCAGCATATGTTTCAGAATTATTTTCTGCAGTTGTCTGATTGGATAATATATGCCTGAGAACACAAAGTACACAGCATATGCAAAAAATAAAATTTCTAAACTGTCCTCAGAAACATCTCATAATTTATCCTTCATCCATCTCACTAGAGAAGAGTTAAACAAAGTGATTAATTCTGTATGTCAAAGTAGGATCCTCCATTTGTTGAGATTATTATTATTATTAGTAGTAGTGGCAGTAGTAGTGGTAGTGGCAGTAGTGGTGGTGGTAGTGGTAGTAGTGGTGGTGGTAGTGGTGGTAGTAGTAGTAGTAGTGGTAGTAGTAGTAGTAGTGGTAGTAGTAATAGTGGTAGTGGTAGTGGTAGTAGTGGTGGTAGTGCTAGTAGTAGTAGTAGTAGTGCTAGTAGTAGTAGTATGTGTTCATAAGCTTCTGGTATGCATAGCCATCTATTCGTTACAAAGCAGTGTACAAATCTGTGCAGTGTCTGGCAGTTGGCTAACAGCATTAAAGCACTGTTAATGAACTGTGATAAAGGTGGCCCAGTGGTGCAAGGTTTGATTCCCTCAGCTTCCACTGCCTGTGTGACTCAAGCAAGTCATTTAACCAGACACCACCCTGGGATGAGTCTGAAAAAGGTGCATGGAGGTGAATGCTCTACCATGGAAAGCAAATGCAAATAAATGATTCAGTACCTTCTTAAAATGCTTGAATGCTATAACCCATAATAATATGGAAATAATAATAAATAATAAGCAATACAAACTATACAAACCATTCACTACCAGTTATTAAAATAATGCAAATAATGTATTAGGCATTAGTGTGAATTAGCTATGCCCTATACTCTCCAGGTTAGTATGTGTCCCTGAAAGCAACTACAGAGTGAGTTCTAGCCAGTCTAACTATGTACAACTTCAGCATCCTGTATTCCTTCATCCATGCATGTTTATCTCCAATACAGGTGGTAATGAGTTGTGGACAAAATACTCCAAACATTAAAGCACTCCTGTCATGCATTCTGATGGTTAAGCTGGGTGCATGAGTGGTTCTGAAAATTAGGATATCGCCAATACATTTTTACTGCATTACATGATATATAACGAAGAGCTCCCTGGTGGATCTATGACTGGGTTCATCCTCTCTTGCATTCTAGTTTGGCATTTTTTCTGAATCCCACAGTTAGGGGTATGTATGCACTACAACAGCAAATGTAGTGACATCATACACTACACAAGGTGACTCTACCTAGCCCTGCCCTAAGTGTGTAGTTTCACCACCCCCCAACCACTATGTGAGCACATTTCCTACAGACTAAGTAAAAACAAAACAAACAAAAAAAAATGAGGCATACACTGACTCCAAGAAACATACAAATATATAATGTAAAAACAACAAAAATAGTGTTCCCAGCATGCACCTGTGACTTTATTAACAGTTGTTTAAGCTCTTTCATCCTCTATTAATGGATTTCTTCATAAAAAAACTTTACTAACCATTAAAACACATTTAAATAGACTGAATTCCTTGTCGGTTGACATAATCATCCAATCAAACACTTCCTATTTTTAAAAACACACACTTCCACTATTTAAAATACATCAATACTAACAACCCTTAAAAACGGATAAAATGATGAATTAATTAAGGAAAACAATTAAATATTTCACAACAAATGATATTCATTGTGTTATAAAGTATGCCGTGGTGGTACAGCGGTAGCGTTGTTACCTCACAGCAAGAGGTTCTCCCGTTCGATTCTCGGTGTGGCTTGGGAGTGCCTTCTGTGTGGAGTCTGCATGTCCTCCCCGTGGTTGGGTAGCGTTCGAAAGACATGCGTGCGTAAATGGGCGTGCCTTCATTGGAGGTTGGGCGTCAAGCTGGCACCTCAGCATTTCATAAAAATCTACTGCCAATCATTAGCGGACCGGAGTTCCGCTGTGGCGACTCCTTACCCAGAAAAAGCCGAAAGACAAACAACAACAACTTTATTTTTATAAGCTTTTAATTTTACTAAACTAGTAATAGCTAGCAATTCATTAAGCCCAGGTGGTGCAGCAGCATTCAGTTTCATCTGCCACCACAACTCTCTCTTTTCCAATACTAATTTCCAGGGGCCTCCCCTAGGCTTACATTCAACATTTTCCAATCTAGAAAATAAAAAATATATTATGGGAAGAAAAAATAACTAATATGTTTATATAATGTATTTGTATTTCTTTTATTCTTCATTTCATACACATAGCTGGCCTTAAGCACAGGCCAACTAGGCGGCCGCCTAGGCCGCCACTCTAGCAGGGGCACTTTTCCAGTAATCTGGATAGTGTAGGTAGACCAGGGTGGGGGCACAGATTGGTGTGTGTGGGGGCGGTGCTGTAGAGCCCTTTTGCCTATGTCACCAGTTGACCAAAGGCCGGTCCTGCATACACATGTTCATAAATTCCATCTTCCCTACAAAGAATGTTGGATATTCTTGACAGACTGCTAAATATACAACTCCTTCTGTATTACAATTAAACTTCCCTGAAATTTTAATGGTCTGTTGTGCAGCTGATACCGACTTGCCAACATATATATATTTACAATAGCTGCAATAGCCACATTTTGACATTATATGGGAAATACTATTATTGTTGGCTTGGGTATTTTGTAAAATGTTTTTAAAACTTTTACTCCACTTATAAATGTTTTGAGGTCTATCATCCAGTTTGTTTACCAAATCAGAATCAGCATTTGCCAGTTTTTATTCATAATGCTACTTATACATACGCTATCTGAAGAGCAGGTGTTAAAAGAAATATCATAATTCTTAGTTAATGTTAATTTCTCAAATGCTCAGTCATGAAAAATATGGCACTCTTAAAAAATGAAAGCTAAAACAGTTGCTGAGATTTTTAAAATGTTTCCAACAACTTTATAAAACATGTTTTGAAGTGTCACAAGTATCCTGAAACATTTGCTACTTATTAGGGACAGCAAAGTACACCCTGTGAAAATCATACCAAAAACATCATAAACAAACGTATATATCACAAATCAAAACTAAAAAAGTCCATTAACATGATGCATGCCTTGGTACAGAATAATGGATAATAACAATGACAGCAAACGATGTGAAACAGTAACCTGAACACATTTTAAAACTTCAAAAACACTGTTATACAAAGTAAGCATATTATGCCAGTTACACAACTTTTTTTTTCAAAATATAGCTGTAGCTATATTTGTATCCACTCCTAAAAACATTGCCTGAGTATCATCTCTCTTAATCCTTCTGTTCAGCTCATCACACCAAAACGAGACAATAAATCTATTTAACATTACTGTATTATCTGTCTCCCCATTATTGTTTGTTGTCTGGAAAACTCCATATCTAATAGGACACTCAGTTTCAGAAAGCTGCCTCTCCTATCACATCAAAGATTTACTACCCTTATAATTAATAATGAAACACTTTAGGAAGTAACCTTCGACTTACCTCAATGTGTGCATTCAATCCAGAAGTCTAAAGTCCGTTTTGAAGTAATCATTAGTACTTGTCACCAGTTTCAAAAGAGAGTACGTGCAAAAACAAATTCCTTTTTGGGGGGATAGGATGAAAACTAACTGTGAGGCCAGGGGATTTCTGTATGCTGAACTGCTACTGTACCGCTGTGCTAATTCAATACCTGAATAAGTAGTAAGCTGTTCATATGATAACTGAGCAAGTACAAGGCAGAAATACTTGTAGAACAGGGTGTGGTGGTATGACTGTATGACTTTTAATCACAGGGAAAACAAATGTTGCATGCATACCAGCCAGTGTGACAATACTGTAAGGAATTCCACCCGGAAGAGTGAGTGAAACAAAATCAGGCACATTAGCTAGAAAGAACAGGGGTGACAGCATGTTTACGTTTATGCCATTTTGAGACAACCTTTTATAAACCTGCCATAAGCATCAGGATAAATCCTGAGTTATTGTATTGATAATTTAAACATTTTGCTGTTAAACAAGGTCAAATGTTTCAAAGTTTGAGTCAGAAAAGGGTAAACATTTTATTTTAACTTAAGGTCCTTCCTAATTCAAAAGGCTTTGTTTAAGAAAAGAAGTACACAGGAGATATATACAGTAAAAAATGATGAGCGCATTTTTTTTCAGTTAATTAACAAAGAAAGCTAGATGCCATTTTCCTTTGCAATCATAGATTCAGGCAAACTTTCACCATGAGGAAGTGTAACCCTCTAATTTATGAATGGAGCTGATTGTTAAACAGCTCAATACCTGTTTTATGATGTCACATGAGAAGGCTGTTCCTGCACTTATCTGACATAATCATCTAACTGCATTTACAGCCCCAGTGGAAGCATACAGTCTGCAGAATGTATCCCTGTAATAATTATTTGGCATCTTGTGGCCTGACATTGTCACATGTGGGCTTAAACATTATTCCTTGCAGTAACAAATATATGAAAATTATGCATAAAAACACCCATAACCAAAACAAACCGTAAGGACACTTGGTGGGCATCCTCTTGCATTTAGAGTAAGAATATATCAATTTCTGGATTATGAAAGTGATCAAAGGTCAACCAAGTGTGTACTATACAGCTGCACTGACTTAAAGCTGCCCTCCTACAAAAAATAAATAAATAAATGAATAATAAAAAAGTGGAGGGCTTCAAGCTATACATGTGTTGAGAACAGTCATATGCCAGAAACTAATATCCATACATCAGTTTCACATGATTCATTAAAACTCAAGCCCACAAAAAGGAATAATGCTCTTTGGGTCACATGTCATCTAAGAGGTTGTTATTCATGTTAAAGGCTTACAGTAACAGAGGAGAATACTGCATCATCATGGTTTGATGGCTTGAACACACGCACCTGTAGAAGGAGGCTGGATTTGATATTACCCAGTTCAGTGCATTTATTCTTAATGGATGCCTGCTTAATAGATTTGATCAAATTGACAAAGATGGCTTTCTAAGAAAAACAAACAGAAAAGTAAGGCTTCACTGAAGAACTAGGAGTCGAGGTAGGCTAAGGCGAGAATACTGACATGTTCTGCTTGTCCTTGAGCACTACAAAACCAACAGAGAATGGCTGAGATTTTTCCATAATATGAGGCTGTACTTAAACCACCTAGTTAAGGTTAGTACAGATATCATGAGTCCGGTAAGTACCATGGACCAAAGCAATAAACACATCTGTCACTACTGTTAGAATAAGTGATTTGTTTGACAGTCACACTTATTAAAGGAATGGAGCATGGTGGTGAAAAAGGCCAAAGCCCTGGCCACAAACCAAAGTGAAAAGAAGTATCAGCAACTGTATGGTAGCAGTGACTTACTGGCAACAGAAGGTGCTCAAATAAGCAAAAACACTGGCAAAATTCTGCCAAGTAAAATAATGAAGAAGTTCACTGACCTATACTCAGAAAATCTGACAAAAACAGAGCAAATCTCAATTTTTTTAAATAGTAGCTTAGTGGAGGGAAGAGTATCATGGGTAGCAGAAGGTGCAAGACTAGCCTAAGCCTGAGGAAGTTTTACCTGCTGAGCTAAGCATAAAAAGAGTAAAAAAACATGTAAGAATATGTGTATACACAGGCACAAATATCCATTACTCAAAGTGGCTTTATAAGAATGTGCTTTTGTTTATTATAGGTCTGTGTGTATGCACATTTAGGCCTACAAAAACCCAAGCCCATCTGTACAATACTTCTAATGCATACAGTGATACAGTCCCATTTAACGTGTTTATATGTGGTGACTTTCCTCCGCCATCTCAAATATTGTGCACTGCAGTGATCTGTTATATTCTGAGCCCCCCCATCCACTTGATCGGGAGAACCTAAATACAGACAGCCTTTCTGGTTTTCATCTGTACTGCAATAATGAGAGAAAACATCTGGTCTAAATAAACTAAGTAATGATCCTCTCCCTCAGAACCTGTAGAAGATTAAGCATCAGTTCTTATGTACAACTTTGTTAGAGAAAGAAGACTTATGGTCAACTCTAAAGCTTGATGCAGCCTTACACACTAAATCGAAATACACCTGCTGAATACTTTTAAGTCACAGAATATGAAAGCCTCATACATCTTGGGGCTGAACATGTATATGGTCTTTGGTAGTCTTGGAGTCAGACACCCACTCACTGTTACATGTAATCAGTTTAGGACTGTGTATCTGTCCAACCACCTGGCCTCCAGTACATCTCCACCATAGTAGCTGGAAATGAAGTAATAAAGAATGTAAGAGATACAGCAGCAGTCATCTGGGTCACTATATGAAGACTTCAAGTTGTGGTTTGGAATCTGGGGGCCAGTGTGTGGAAAGGGAGGTCTGCTTTCTATAGAGTTAAAGGTTTTCTTCTTCCTGAATCTTCAGAGTTTTACCATTTTAATAAAAGATGTTTATCCCAAATGTTTTCCTCATTCCATAGATTCCCTTGTTGAAATAGGAGTTGTTAGGAAAGTGGGGAAGTTGACAAGGCTTCATCTCCCAGACTGGGTGGCCACATTCTATAAACAACAGGCCCACGGGTAATTGTGACCTGACTCCTGAAGATTTCAGCTGCATACTTCTATGCTTTCAACTTGTTTGCTTTTCAGGAGGCTCTCTATGTTTGACCTTATGCTTAAGTTTCACCTGTCTTTTTGCATTCACAGAACCTGACTCACAGAGAGAGAAACAGGAGAAGAACTATCTTGAATTCCTTATCCTCTAAAAATGTACTAAATTTTTAGACTTTCTAGCTAAAGTCTTTGCTAAAAGAAGTACAAAGCATTTAGTTTTAATACTGCATTCTTCTTACAAACAGAACATGCACTGGATTTATGCAGGAGTATACTGGCAACTTCATACAGGAAACAGGAAACATCTTTACACAAAGATTTATCACCGAGTAAGAATTACTTATATGTGCATTCAAAACAGACACCACCCTAGTTAACAACAGGAAAAAACATACTCCTCCTCAACAGTGAATCTGCAAGCCATCCTAAAACCTACAGACCAACAATTTGCTTTCCAACAATATACAAATTATATACCAGAACTGACACAGACAGGGTTTATACTCATTTAGAAAAAAAACTCGATGGTGGCAATAGAGCAAAAGAATAGCAAACAAACCATATGTAACAAAGGAACATTTGTTGCTAAATAAAGTTATAACAGAGAATTGTAAAACGGGGAACAATGACAGCATCCCACATTCGTGGATAAAGGAATGCTTACAGATGTCTAAGATACACTCTATATTAATCATTTACATTACAGTGGCAATCCACTTTGCAATAGAGCCATGACAAATTATTATCCCAGGGATAAAAATTCAAAGGGAGATATTTCAGGGTGGCTCCTTGTCATTGCTGTTCTTTTATCTCACCCTCGTCTTGACCTTCACCCCTTAAGCTGTTACTTAACAAATTAGGTTATGGTTACAATTTGACGTACAGAAAACACAGACTCTGCATCTACTTTTTTTTTGTATAATTCATCAGATGAGGAGTTGAAAGCACAGCTACAAATGGTTAAAACGTTCTCAGATGATATAATAATGAAATTTTGTCTTGATAAATTTGCAAAAGTAACATTTAAAACAGGAAAGCTTCAGCACCAGAAAATATCAACCTGAGACAGGAATGTGATATCAAGTAACTTCAGCAGGAGGGAGTGTAAATATTTTGGAATACGTGAAGGATCGACAATAAAACATGAACAAATGCAAGTAAACCTCAGTAAGGAATACTTCAGAAGGCTAAAATTAATATTGAAAACTGCCTTGACATCTAGAAATAAAGTTCAAGCCATAAATCAGTTGCATTTCTTTTCTAACTTAACAATTTTGAGGTGATCAAATGGCCCCAAAATTATTCAATCAGTTGGACAGGCAAAGAAGGAAAGTGTTCCATGCTTATGATATGATATATGAAAATCAATGTTTACCAAGATTATATATTCCTTGCACTGAAGGAGGTATGGGCCTCCTCGAAACTGAATGCATGTTTAGACTGCACACATATCTGCTGACCTCATCAGATCCAAACATAGTGAAAGTTCAAAAACATAAAAAGGAATCTAAGAAGCGAAGAAGCATTTTAGTATCAAGTTGGAATGTAAATTAAGCCAGATGTAGATAAGAGTCATATAGCAACTGAATGTGCCAAAAAGCAAAAGAAAGAATATAAGAAAAAGGATCAGATGACAAGAAATGCAGAAAATTCATAAATGTAGTGGCAAGTACAGAGATCTCCTGGAACAACCTCATGTTCTTCAGGATTTGATGTTAAGGAGTGGAGAATTGAAACCAAAAGATGAAACGTTAATAATGGCGGCCCTTGATAATGGACTGGGTATCATGTTGGTTTACAAAGTCCATTGAACATGTGGGAGGTTGGTATAAGGGCTGGAAGTTGAAATAATGGCTAAGGTGTTTACCTCACAGGCACAAGGTTCAGGTCTTGATGCTCATCTTTAAGGGAGAAATTGGCTAGCCTTAATATTGCCCACAAGGAAAGTTAGCCAAGTACTCACCTATGAAACTATGAGAAACAGACAAATGCAGGTTCTGTAAAAAGAACTGGAAACAATCACACATCTTGTTGCTGGGTGTGATGCACTCATGGAATAATAATTTGGCAAGACTGTTGCACTGGGGGTTATGTAAACACTACAACATAGAAGTAGCTGAGAAGCATTATAGAGAATGATAAAGTTTACATCGCATGGGATCACATATTATCAACACTTCAAAAAATCAATGTGAGAAAACTAGGTATAGTAGGGTATGCAAAAAAGAAAAAAGTAGCATTGATCATTGAAATTGCTGCACCCAGTGTTTACAGTGTCTTCTGTAGAGGCAGACCCAAAATATTAAAATTCCAGGATATGCAGGCAGAAACAGCAAAGTATAAAAAGATACTCTGACATTTCCAACAGTAGTAGGAGCAGTGGATCTAATAAAAATAGAATTTACAGTCGTACTTAGATATGCTACCAGTGCACGTAACCCATATAAACGACAAAGGAAGACAATTCTAGGCACATTGCAGGTGATGAGAAGAGCACTCCTAGCTAACATCAAAGACTGCAAAAGTACTAATTTCAAGAACTCTAATCATACCCTGACTTAGGAATGGGGTCCATTCCTGGCATGGCATTAGAAACCCCAAGAGACATTAAACCGAAATAGGAACATGGAGCAATAATAGATAAGTAATCACAAGATGCCTAGCCATAAACACATTCAGTTAGACACAGTTAAAAGTTGTGCCACTCTTTTGCAGGCAATGGCATTTACCCACAGAAGAAAATCTTAAAACTGCATTTACAGTTAGCAAGCAGAAAAATATTTTATTTGGACTGTAGAGGGGACTGGGCTTTTGGGGGGGGGGGGTTTCTATCAACAGCACTGAGAAGCTAATTAGAGTAACCACTTAGGTGGCAAACAAGAACTGAGAACACCATGTGTGGTACTCAGATAGCCACCCTCTAATGGCCAAAGCATGAGACTACAACTGTGCATCCTAAGGCATGCTTAAACAGCGAACTGATCTGGTCGTAAATCAATGTCAGCCTATGGCAAGTTCCAAATCATATATATGATTTCCTGCAATTTTTTTTGTATGATGTAATCAAAGATTCGTGTTTTGGATTGTGGAGCTCCACTTAAACCTACAGTCATTCTGACTGTATGAACCCAGCTTAATTTTATTCAATTATACTAAGGCTATTAGCACTTGAATATGAGCTTCTACAAGTTACTTATACCCATAGCATATGTGTCAGGAGGTCCAAAAACATTTACACCTCCTTCCTCCAAATGCCTGCTCTGGAAAGGGTTGAAACACAGACATCTGACACTATTGTATATTGAATTTTATGGATAGGTAGTTCAGTATTCACAGGAAATGGAGAAGGTTGCTTAGTTCTATTTCACAAAAATGACACAGTGCCACACTATTTGTTCCAATATGTATGTGTTGCTGGCAACCTTGCAACACTACACTTTTCACTTTAAAGGGAAATTGTCCCAATAACAAATCTTGCAACATCCTGTATTTTGCTACAGTAAAATAAACAAAACTACAGTATTTTTTAAATAAAATCCTACATGGAGTTAAGGCTTACATATAGTTTGTAAACGTGTTAGGTACAGCTCTCTTCTAAATAGTTATCCTTTTTTTCTCTTCTTACTATACTGCTCTGTTTTCAGCAATACATGTTGGAACCGTGATAATGGTTTTGTAAATTCCATTTAAATCCTAAAATTTGTCACAATTAAAGGTGCAATCTGCAGTGCTTCCAGCAGCATTTGAAGGATTTACAGCTGTGTTTGTGTTAGCTAGCCTCTCACATTCTCTGAAACACTTTAGTACACATGTATACAGCTGTGTGTGTGTGTGTGTGTGTGTGTGTGTGTGTGTGTGCATATATGTATATGTATGTATATATATATATATATATATATATACATATACATATATATATATATATATAAATATGTGTGTGTGTATGTATGTTTTTATATATATATATATATATATATATATATATATATATATATATATATATATATAGGTACATAGGTAGGTACTAGGCTATTGGCCCTAGGGCTTATATAAGCCTAGCCAAAAGTTACCCTGGCTTTTTGCCACCCAAGAAAATTATTTTCCTGTGCCACTGTCGAGCAGAGCCACAGAAGTGATCCTTGGGGTGAATTAAGTGAAGCATGACTAAAAGCTCTGGGTTTGACATAGCTTTGTGTGTTAGGCAGAGATTGCCTCTGAGTAGGCGATATGCAACGGAGTAAAGCTGCAGTTTTTTGAGACGGTCTGCGAAGGGCATCTATTTGAGGCCAGTAATCCTCTTTGTGAGGTATTTCTGTGGCCTTTCCAGTTGTTGTAGATGTCTTGTGAGGTAAATACCAAAAGGGGCATTGTACTCTATAATGGGTCTAATGACGAGTAGAGGGGAACAATTACCTCTTTTTTCATGGATGAGAAACCTTTTGTGATGAGGTGTGCCACGTAGAAGGATTTCCTGACTACTGTGGCGATGTGATTATCAAAGGACAGACTACTATCCACCTGTGTTCCCAAGGTCTCTTATCACACTTTCAGTGTTAAGTAGACTACTGTCTATGTGGTAGTTCGTGGGTACAGAGTTTTTACTAAAAGGGATGATAATGCACTTTTTGGCTTTGAGCTTGAGGCCATGGCTTTGACACCAGGCATCTGTCTCAGCGAGGCCGTTTTGTAGGATTTCCACATCTTTTGGAGTTTTGATTATGGCTCCTAGTTTGCAGTCATCTGCAAACTTCATTAGCCAAAGACCTTCTGTGTTAGCCTGTACTTCAGAGAAGTAGATACCAAACAGGAAAGGACCCAGGACTGAACCCTGTGGTACACCACTTGTCACTGGTCTGAAGTTGGATTTGGAGTCTGCTACTTTCAGATTGTGGGTTCTGTCAGTGAGCCAGTTGGCAACCCATCTTGTGACATAGGGATTTATACCTAGTTTAGTAAGTTTATCTATAATTCCAAAGTGATGGATGGTGTTGAAAGTCTTGGCAAGATCTAGATAGGCTGTGTAAACCACCTTACCCTCATCTACAGCTTTGGTGACTGCTTCAAAGAAGTCTATCAGGTTTAGGAGACACGATCTGCCTTTTACAAACCCGACCTGGGTGGGGTCCTGAGTTTGGAGATAACCAATGTAATTGTTTATAAGTTCCATGATGATACATTCCATAGCCTTGCAATGGGGCGGTAGCTTCCAGGGTCTGTGGTGGCTCCCCCTTTGTGGAGTGGGATAACCGTCACTGTGTGCCATTCAGTGGGCACATAGCCTGAGGTGAGGCTATGATTGAACATGGTACTTAGGTGGAGTGCCAGTTCATTCTGTAGTTCATGTAGAACACAGCCTGGGACGTTGTCAGGTCCCATGGATGCTGTGTTCTTGGCTTTGGATAGTGTGTTTTTTACCTGTGCAGCCGTGATTACAGGAACTTTGCATTCTTCTGGTATAGAGATGGGCCCTTTAGGGGATGACAGGGGGGTAAAGTTAGCACTGAACCTATCTGCCAGGATGTTGTTAATATCAGTTGGTTCTGTATATTTAGTGCCATTGTGCTGTAACTCAGAGCAGATCTGAGAGTTGCCATTGAGATTCTTGGCATAGCTATAGAATGCTTTGTGGTTGTCTTTAGAGTCAGTGGCAATTTTGTTTTCAAAACTAGCTTTGGAGGATTTCATGAGGGATCTCAGCATCTTACTGAGGCTGACCAGGGAGTTTCTCCAGTCATGGGATTTTACTCTTTTTTGCAGCAGTTTTTTTCTTCTGTTGTAGAGTTTGTTTATAACAAGGGACCACCAGATTGGCTTCCTTTTTTTGGAGGATAGCATCTTGGTTCTGTTAGAGATTGCATGATCCATGCACTTGTGTAAGTGCTTATAAAGTGCATTTGTGTAGGATTCAGCAGTCATACCTCTATTGTCCATCAGCATGGGTGTCGTCTGTCTTAAGAAGAGTGAAGTTGGCTTTGGAGAAATTTTTTACTGTGGTTTCCCTAATGGGGGGGTGGGGGAGGGATGTGGATGTCTAGGGTGATTAGCTTGTGGTCGGATCTGACCAACGAGGAACTGACCTCTGGTGTGGAGCACCAGTTGCCCACGTTGGTAATAACCAAGTCTAGGATATTTCTGCCCCGGTGGAGGAGTGGATAAGTTGGTACATGAGTAGTTTTCCCAGTTAATGGTAGGGTAGTTGAAATCACCCATTATTAGGGTGTTAGGTTGTACCCTAATATTTTCCAGTGTGTCAAGAAATGAGGAGTGGGAATCCTGGGGCATGGTGGGGGATCTGTAGCAAGCTACAATTTGGATTGCGGTCTTGCCCAGAGTTAGTTGCACTTGGATAATCTCGGATGCATTATGCTAAGCAACTAGCCTGGAGGTGTGGATATCCTTAATGAATATGGACACGCCTCCGCCTTTAGTGTTTCGGTCCAGGTTAGGTGGCCGAAAGGTGTGGTATGAATTATAGCCTGGTAATGCAGGGGTAATCTCTAGAGCCTTGAACCAGGTCTCTGTCACTGCACAGATGTCGATGTTCTCCAATGTAAGGAGTGCCTCGAGTGAGTGCATTTTGAGGTTTAGACTTGTAGCATTGAGTAGCAATACCCTCAGATTCTTCTTGCCTGTACCTGTTACGGTGGTGAATTTGTCATTTGAACCTTGCCTAAAAAAGGCACTATATGGGTGGCTAGAGCCTTAGCCAGTATCCTGAATCCCAGGGGCGACAGGTGCAGGCCATCTCTGGCAAAGCATCGTGGTTTGTCGATCATGTCATCCCAGGCAGACAGATACTGGATCCCCTTAGAATGACACCAGAAGCTTAGCCAACTGTTGAAGTCAATCATTTTGTCCTTATACTGTGGTATCATTCTGGGTGATGGCAGGATGCTACTCATGGCTAAGGTCATACCTGCCTGGGCTACAAGATCGGACAGCTGCTCCATGTCCCTTTTCATGTAGTCCAGGGAGGTACATCTCAGGTCATTCACACCAACATGGACAATGACAGAGTCATATTTGTACTTGTTGTGGAGTGACCTGAGAGCATGCGTTATGTGGCGGACCCTGGCACCCGACAGGCAGCTGACAGTAACTTTCTCCTTGTTTAGCCTGGTGAGTGGAACATCAGTGTGCCTGACTATAGAGTCACCTATGACTAGAGTGTTGGGTATGTTGTTATGCCTTATGGGCTGTGGTTGAGTGGCACACTGAGTTTGTGGGCTATGTGTCATTTGGATTGTGTTGGGGGTGGAGGTTGCTTGTGTTTCTGCTTTAGCGGTCCCTGTTGCTTGGGCAGGTTTTTACTGAGAGCCTCCATGAATGTAGGTGTGTGTTTTGTGTTTCTATGTGTGTGTTTTAGTGGTGTAGGTTTTGAGGGACTATGTGCTGAGTGTGGTGTGGTGCACGTGTTTACCTTCTCCTCTTGACTGTCTAGTCCAGTCTTAGGTGAAGACAGCTTTGTTTCCAGTTTGGCTATATAAGTGCATCTCTCACAGGATGTAGTGTTGGGTGGTAGGGGGAGAGGATTGTCTGTGTACATGAGGCAATTGCTGCACTGCCCCAAGATGCCCAGATTCATCAAGTAGACAGGAGAAAACACCGGGAGCTGACCCTTAGACATGTCTGGATAGGTGCATATTTGTTAAGTACTAGAAACTGTTTTCCTCTAGACAGTGAGGAAAGTTGAGTGCTGTAGTAATTTGTAGCTTATTTAGTGCTTACAATAAGTTCTGAATAAGTGCATATATGTGTCCCCTTCACATTGTCGACACTGCAAAATGCCGAGATTCATACGGCTGAGGCCATACGATCGACATCTGCAATGTCGACAAGATAGAACTAGCATCACAGTACAGTGCAGAATGGAAAGATTTCCATTCCTGCAATCTAGTGCAATCTCGGAGTTGGTATATTTAAGTTACGGGGGGTGTGGGGCAGAGCAATGTGTTAGTAATTTGGAGTGGGTTTTTTTTTTGGATGTTCGAAATTCTCAATGTTGATCATATGGTCTTAGCCATATGAATGTCGACATTTTGGCGTTTCAATCTTCCAATGGTAACTCATATATATATATATATATATATATATATATATATATACATATATATATATATGTGGATATATATATATATATATATATATATATATATATAGGTTCACAGGTTCATAGGTAGGTACTAGGCTATCGGCCCAAGGGCCTACATAAGCCTAGCCAGCAAGGTTCCATAGCTTACGCCACACAAGAAAGTTATTTATATATATATATATATATATATAACCAAACTCCACTGTTTGCGTAAATGGAAGACGAATAGCCACCTGCTTTAACGTTTTCGTTCTTTTATTAAAATAGAACTTCTTCAGAAATGCACCCAACTGTTTTCAAATGATTTAAATAGTGATGACATGCTAGTCACATGTACAAAAAAGCACCAATGTTTGTTCAACTCAATATTCTCAGTCATAATTTAAACTGTAAACTTATGTTAACCTTGAGCAATAACAATTTATCAACTCCACATCACAAATGTACAAAAATTACAAAGAATGTGTATAATACACTTAAATAAGATAAAAGTACTGTGTACTTTAGGTCTAAAACCTGTTTTTAAGTAAAAAACACTTAATGTTGATTACATCGTTCAAACCAGGTGGCTCATCCGCATTCAACCTGATTTGCCAAATGGCTTCCCTACATTCCAATTGCACTTTATAATTACCACTAAAGATGGTGTCATCTACCTTTTCCAAAACTGAAAACATAAATTTTTTTTGAATGAAGGACACTTCAATGAATGCTTAGCCAAAGCATTTAGAGTGTCTTTCTTTCTAATGGCTAAGTTGTGTTCATATATCCTTTTGTTTAGTGTCCTAGTTGTTTTTCCTATGTAGAAATGTTCACATGTGGCACACTGTGCCATGTAAACAATGTTATTACTCTTACATGTGTAGTGTCCATTCACTTGAATTTCTCTTTTCAGATGTTTCAAGAAAATACCAGATGTACCACTAATGAATCTACACTGTTTGCAGTTCTTACATGCAAATGTACCCACCAAAGAACTTGCACTATCACCAAAAGTGCTACCTCCTCTTTCTAAAATCATTTTAATGTTGGTGACTTTTTTATATGTAAATAATGGACTTTTGCCAATGGCTTTTGCCAAATCGTGGTTACCTAATATAATTTTCCAATTGTTGAATAATATACCCCTGATGATGTCCATTTCATTGGTAATGGGTAAAGGAAAAGATAAAACAAAATTCTTTTCAAAAATTGAACCTTCTTTAGGATAGTTGTGTGACTTTAGATCTGTTAGAATAGGCCTGGCTCTGTCCTCTCTCAGTGCCCTGACCTCAGATATAATGTAATCGAGCCAGAATGTGTCATAACCTCTCTGGATGAAAAATTGTTTTAAATCCACTGTCTCCTTAGAAAATTTACTATCTTCACTGGTCAGTCTGCTCAGGCGAATGAACTGGCCTTTCACCACACCCCTTTTCATGTGAAAAGGGTGCAGACTGTCATAGTGTAGATACTGATTGACGAAAGTGGGTTTTCTGAAAATACTACTGTGAAAACCTTTGTTTGAACTATCAAAATATAAATGTAAGTCCAAAAAGTTAATGGATTTTCCAAACTCGCCCATTGTGAATTTCAAAAAATCAGTAGTAGTGTTTAGTGTTTGCAAAAATTCACAAAAAGACAAATGATCACCTTTCCATAGAAACACCAAATCGTCAATGTATCTCCTGTAAAATATAATCCTACTTGTATCGAACTGTCCTGTCATATGTTTGTCCTCCCAAGATGCCATAACAATGTTTGCAAAACTTGGCGCTACACGTGACCCCATGGCAACACCAGATGTTTGCTTAAAAAGACCGTCTTCAAATTTAAAAAAATTGTTGTCTAACACTAGGTCCATCAGACTGCAAACAGTGTGTATCATGGTGTGCCCTAACTTAGTGTGCCTGGTGAGATAGTCTCTCATGTATTCAATGCCTTCTTTTTGATTAATGCACGTGTATAATGACACCACATCTAAAGATGCAAAGAATACATCTTCATGTTCTACCTTGATGTCTCTCAATAATTGTAGAAGATGCCAGGAATCCCTAAGATAGAATTTAGACTGCTGCACAATTGGGTTCAAAATGTCATCTAGCCAAACTGAAATGGTTTCAGTCTTTGAACCGTGAGCTGAAATGATGGGCCTAAACGGCAAATGCTCTTGCAATTTGTGCACTTTGGGTATGCCAAACAATGCAGCTAACTTGGGGTATTCTATGTGCAAGAAGGAATATGTTTTGTAATCTAAACTTCCTTCACATACCATATCAAACAAACTACTATCTAATTTGACAAAACTGTTCGACACAAAGTCTGTATTTACTTTGAGATAAGTTGTTTCATCAGCCAAGACAGTTTTCATAGCTTCTACATAATCTATCTGATTCATTAACACAATTGTTCCACCCTTGTCGGCCTTCATAATCCGACAACCTTTGTTATTAGCTAAATTGTGCAAGGCTTTTATTTCACCTTCCGACAAGTTACACAACCCTTCTTTATTTCTAGTAATAGACCTAAAGTCTAGTTCACACTGCTTGTTGAACACTGCAATAGTCGAATTTAACAAAGGGTTATAAGTACTTGTTGTCCTACCCTGTTTGCAAGAATTTTCAACAATTTTAGTGTTGTCAAAAATAAACTTTAAATTCAACTTCCTGCAGTATAGTTTAAAATCTACTATTAACTTAGCAAGATCAAAACTATTGGACGGTACAAAAGAAAAACCCTTGTTTAAAACTGAGACCATATCATCTGTTAGATTAATGTCAGTCATGTTCAAAAAGTTCATACTGTAATTCAGAACTTCTTTTTCCCTCTGGTTTTCCCTTTGTTCCTTGTCTGTACTTTGTTGGACCATTTTGGCACTTTTTTTACACCTGTACTGTCCACTAAAAAAGGACTTTTTGATTTTTTGGCACCAGAACTTTCAGACTCATTTTCAACAACAAATGTGTCCAAACTGTTTAAATTATTGTTGTTGACTGAGTTGTTCTGTTTTGGAACTGTGTTGTCCTGTTGCATACCAGTTGCTAAACCACTGCTGTTTCCTTTGTTTGTGTGGTTAGCAACATCTTTGTCTGTATTGTTGGTGTTAACTTTAACTTTTTGACCAAAGGTCTTAACAGTGGACTTAATAAAATATGCTTTGTGCACTGCGTAAGCAGCCAAATCTCTGCGAAGTTTTCCCTGTTTTCTTGCAATGATGGACACTCTGTGTCGCTTTGCTTTGGCTTCAATGCCAAGATATAGGGACTCTAATAAATTGAATGCCTCAGCTGATTTAATTGCACAGTCCAAATTCTCAATGTCAGTCCTTAGTTTTACAGTCTCGCTAGTATAATGTTCAACTAATAATCTCATGTATTGTAACCCAACATTGTTGAACAAGTCAACCAATTTACCAAAAAGAATGTCGCCTTCTGAAACACAATTTGGGTACTTGAAAGTTCTCAACCCAAAAGGCACACACTTCAGTCTCAAATTCTCTTGTAAGTATAATATTTCGAGTTGTAATGATACCATTTTGAGACTAAGTTTTTCTAGTGTAAAAATGTTATCTTTGCACGCTTCAAAGCTGTCGTCAATGTTAACAGCCTCAGCGTCACTTACTTGTCCTTGTTCTGAATCCACTTCACCCATGAAAAAAGGATTAATGCCTTCTTCGCTCAGCAAATCTTGAATGAATCCATTATTGTTGACATCTCTATTGTGAGGTGAACTACACGCTTCGCCTTGCATGTTGAACGCCAAATTCTTTTGGCGTGCTGTAGTGTTTCCGGAATTAGTGCCGTTGGAAATAACCTCCCTGCTGTTACCGCCTGTAACAGCTGCTTTGACGCCAATAGTTCCCAGTTGAGACGAAAGAGCCTGGCGAATGGCTCCTGCTATAATCTCTGACATCTGGTCTGCCGAAACACTACCAGAATCCGGAACTGCGTGGGTGCTCAGGTTAAGCAATACATCCTGTGAATCCTCCATAAACACACGAGTGAAGTGAACAAGTAGATAACACCAGAAACAAACAGAACCAAACCAAATAACCAAACTCCACTCAATATTCTCAGTCATAAGTGTAGATTCATTAGTGGTACATCTGGTATTTTCTTGAAACATCTGAAAAGAGAAATTCAAGTGAATGGACACTACACATATAAGAGTAATAACATTGTTTACATGGCACAGTGTGCCACATGTGAACATTTCTACATAGGAAAAACAACTAGGACACTAAACAAAAGGATATATGAACACAACTTAGCCATTAGAAAGAAAGACACTCTAAATGCTTTGGCTAAGCATTCATTGAAGTGTCCTTCATTCAAAAAATTTATGTTTTCAGTTTTGGAAAAGGTAGATGACACCATCTTTAGTGGTAATTATAAAGTGCAATTGGAATGTAGGGAAGCCATTTGGCAAATCAGGTTGAATGCGGATGAGCCACCTGGTTTGAACGATGTAATCAACATTAAGTGTTTTTTACGGAAACACAGGTTTTAGACGTAAAGTACACAGTACGTTTATCTTATTTAAGTGTATTATACACATTCTTTGTAATTTTTGTACATTTGTGATGTGGAGTTGATAAATTGTTATTGCTCAAGGTTAACATAAGTTTACAGTTTAAATTATGACTGAGAATATTGAGTTGAACAAACATTGGTGCTTTTTTGTACATGTGACTAGCATGTCATCACTATTTAAATCATTTGAAAACAGTTGGGTGCATTTCTGAAGAAGTTCTATTTTAATAAAAGAACGAAAACGTTAAAGCAGGTGGCTATTCGTCTTCCATTTACGCAAACAGTGGAGTTTGGTTATTTGGTTTGGTTCTGTTTGTTTCTGGTGTTATCTACTTGTTCACTTCACTCGTGTGTTTATGGAGGATTCACAGGATGTATTGCTTAACCTGAGCACCCACGCAGTTCCGGATTCTGGTAGCGTTTCGGCGGACCAGATGTCAGAGATTATAGCAGGAGCCATTCGCCAGGCTCTTTCATCTCAACTGGGAACTATTGGCGTCAAAGCAGCTGTTACAGGCGGTAACAGCAGGGAGGTTATTTCCAATGGCACTAATTCCGGAAACACTACAGCACGCCAAAAGAATTTGGCGTTCAACATGCAAGGCGAAGCATGTAGTTCACCTCACAATAGAGATGTCAACAATAATGGATTCATTCAAGATTTGCTGAGCGAAGAAGGCATTAATCCTTTTTTCATGGGTGAAGTGGATTCAGAACAAGGACAAGTAAGTGACGCTGAGGCTGTTAACATTGACGACAGCTTTGAAGCGTGCAAAGATAACATTTTTACACTAGAAAAACTTAGTCTCAAAATGGTATCATTACAACTCGAAATATTATACTTACAAGAGAATTTGAGACTGAAGTGTGTGCCTTTTGGGTTGAGAACTTTCAAGTACCCAAATTGTGTTTCAGAAGGCGACATTCTTTTTGGCAAATTGGTTGACTTGTTCAACAATGTTGGGTTACAATACATGAGATTATTAGTTGAACATTATACTAGCGAGACTGTAAAACTAAGGACTGACATTGAGAATTTGGACTGTGCAATTAAATCAGCTGAGGCATTCAATTTATTAGAGTCCCTATATCTTGGCATTGAAGCCAAAGCAAAGCGACACAGAGTGTCCATCATTGCAAGAAAACAGGGAAAACTTCGCAGAGATTTGGCTGCTTACGCAGCGCACAAAGCATATTTTATTAAGTCCACTGTTAAGACCTTTGGTCAAAAAGTTAAAGTTAACACCAACAATACAGACAAAGATGTTGCTAACCACACAAACAAAGGAAACAGCAGTGGTTTAGCAACTGGTATGCAACAGGACAACACAGTTCCAAAACAGAACAACTCAGTCAACAACAATAATTTAAACAGTTTGGACACATTTGTTGTTGAAAATGAGTCTGAAAGTTCTGGTGCCAAAAAATCAAAAAGTCCTTTTTTAGTGGACAGTACAGGTGTAAAAAAAGTGCCAAAATGGTCCAACAAAGTACAGACAAGGAACAAAGGGAAAACCAGAGGGAAAAAGAAGTTCTGAATTACAGTATGAACTTTTTGAACATGACTGACATTAATCTAACAGATGATATGGTCTCAGTTTTAAACAAGGGTTTTTCTTTTGTACCGTCCAATAGTTTTGATCTTGCTAAGTTAATAGTAGATTTTAAACTATACTGCAGGAAGTTGAATTTAAAGTTTATTTTTGACAACACTAAAATTGTTGAAAATTCTTGCAAACAGGGTAGGACAACAAGTACTTATAACCCTTTGTTAAATTCGACTATTGCAGTGTTCAACAAGCAGTGTGAACTAGACTTTAGGTCTATTACTAGAAATAAAGAAGGGTTGTGTAACTTGTCGGAAGGTGAAATAAAAGCCTTGCACAATTTAGCTAATAACAAAGGTTGTCGGATTATGAAGGCCGACAAGGGTGGAACAATTGTGTTAATGAATCAGATAGATTATGTAGAAGCTATGAAAACTGTCTTGGCTGATGAAACAACTTATCTCAAAGTAAATACAGATTTTGTGTCGAACAGTTTTGTCAAATTAGATAGTAGTTTGTTTGATATGGTATGTGAAGGAAG
Source organism: Protopterus annectens (assembly GCF_019279795.1). Taxonomy (NCBI): domain Eukaryota; kingdom Metazoa; phylum Chordata; order Ceratodontiformes; family Protopteridae; genus Protopterus; species Protopterus annectens. The sequence continues at coordinate 815,016,152 of NC_056737.1, forward strand.
TTTAGATTACAAAACATATTCCTTCTTGCACATAGAATACCCCAAGTTAGCTGCATTGTTTGGCATACCCAAAGTGCACAAATTGCAAGAGCATTTGCCGTTTAGGCCCATCATTTCAGCTCACGGTTCAAAGACTGAAACCATTTCAGTTTGGCTAGATGACATTTTGAACCCAATTGTGCAGCAGTCTAAATTCTATCTTAGGGATTCCTGGCATCTTCTACAATTATTGAGAGACATCAAGGTAGAACATGAAGATGTATTCTTTGCATCTTTAGATGTGGTGTCATTATACACGTGCATTAATCAAAAAGAAGGCATTGAATACATGAGAGACTATCTCACCAGGCACACTAAGTTAGGGTACACCATGATACACACTGTTTGCAGTCTGATGGACCTAGTGTTAGACAACAATTTTTTTAAATTTGAAGACGGCCTTTTTAAGCAAACATCTGGTGTTGCCATGGGGTCACGTGTAGCGCCAAGTTTTGCAAACATTGTTATGGCATCTTGGGAGGACAAACATATGACAGGACAGTTCGATACAAGTAGGATTATATTTTACAGGAGATACATTGACGATTTGGTGTTTCTATGGAAAGGTGATCATTTGTCTTTTTGTGAATTTTTGCAAACACTAAACACTACTACTGATTTTTTGAAATTCACAATGGGCGAGTTTGGAAAATCCATTAACTTTTTGGACTTACATTTATATTTTGATAGTTCAAACAAAGGTTTTCACAGTAGTATTTTCAGAAAACCCACTTTCGTCAATCAGTATCTACACTATGACAGTCTGCACCCTTTTCACATGAAAAGGGGTGTGGTGAAAGGCCAGTTCATTCGCCTGAGCAGACTGACTAGTGAAGATAGTAAATTTTCTAAGGAGACAGTGGATTTAAAACAATTTTTCATCCAGAGAGGTTATGACACATTCTGGCTCGATTACATTATATCTGAGGTCAGGGCACTGAGAGAGGACAGAGCCAGGCCTATTCTAACAGATCTAAAGTCACACAACTATCCTAAAGAAGGTTCAATTTTTGAAAATAATTTTGTTTTATCTTTTCCTTTACCCATTACCAATGAAATGGACATCATCAGGGGTATATTATTCAACAATTGGAAAATTATATTAGGTAACCACGATTTGGCAAAAGCCATTGGCAAAAGTCCATTATTTACATATAAAAAAGTCACCAACATTAAAATGATTTTAGAAAGAGGAGGTAGCACTTTTGGTGATAGTGCAAGTTCTTTGGTGGGTACATTTGCATGTAAGAACTGCAAACAGTGTAGATTCATTAGTGGTACATCTGGTATTTTCTTGAAACATCTGAAAAGAGAAATTCAAGTGAATGGACACTACACATGTAAGAGTAATAACATTGTTTACATGGCACAGTGTGCCACATGTGAACATTTCTAATTAGGAAAAACAACTAGGACACTAAACAAAAGGATATATGAACACAACTTAGCCATTAGAAAGAAAGACACTCTAAATGCTTTGGCTAAGCATTCATTGAAGTGTCCTTCATTCAAAAAATTTATGTTTTCAGTTTTGGAAAAGGTAGATGACACCATCTTTAGTGGTAATTATAAAGTGCAATTGGAATGTAGGGAAGCCATTTGGCAAATCAGGTTGAATGCGGATGAGCCACCTGGTTTGAACGATGTAATCAACATTAAGTGTTTTTTACTTAAAAACAGGTTTTAGACCTAAAGTACACAGTACTTTTATCTTATTTAAGTGTATTATACACATTCTTTGTAATTTTTGTACATTTGTGATGTGGAGTTGATAAATTGTTATTGCTCAAGGTTAACATAAGTTTACAGTTTAAATTATGACAAAGAATATTGAGTTGAACAAACATTGGTGCTTTTTTGTACATGTGACTAGCATGTCATCACTATTTAAATCATTTGAAAACAGTTGGGTGCATTTCTGAAGAAGTTCTATTTTAATAAAAGAACGAAAACGTTAAAGCAGGTGGCTATTCGTCTTCCATTTACGCAAACAGTGGAGTTTGGTTATTTGGTTTGGTTCTGTTTGTTTCTGATATATATATATATATATATATATATATATATATATATATATATATATATATATATATATATGGGTTCATGTTAGAATGTCGACAACTGACTATATCGACAAGTAGCCCTGCAGCACGAAATAAATGAAACCTCAAAGCATCGAAATTCAAATAACCGACATCCACGTCACCGACAACGCGCTACACCAACATCGCGTATTACAGGTAACGAGTATTAACATATGTGAGGTAGGGGATGTATTTATAAACATATGTCACTTAGTCTGACATTATAAATACATCCCCCACTCAACACATGTTAATACCCTTTACCTGTAATATGGGATGTGGGTGTAGCGCGTTGTCGGTAAAGTGGTTTGTCGCTGAAGTCGTCTCGATGAAGTGGGTGTCGGTTATTTCAGATGTCGATGCTGTGAGGTTTCGTTTATTTAGTGCTGCAGGGCTACTTGTCGATATAGTCAGTTGTCGGCGTTCTAACATGAACCCATATATATATATATATATATATATATATATATATTTATAAATATATGCACACACACACACACACACACACACACACACACACACACACTGCTTCTTACACCAGTTACTGGCCGCAGATTTTACTGCAACTTTTATGCTGACTGTGATACGCAGGATGTTGTTTATTTTGCTGAGTGTATTGTATGTAAATGTTACTATGTTGGAAAAACAAATTGTAATTTTAGAGATAGGATTAGAGAGTATGTACAGTATGAACAGATGTGATGACAGAAATGCACTTGGTAAACGTGAAAAATGAAGGCTCTAATCATGTTTTTAACTTTTTGGTACTTGAAGTTTTTATGCCTAACATTAGGAGGGGTAGTGATGTGAGAACAAGTACTGAGAACTTGGAAACCAAATGGATTATTTTACTGCATGCAACTGCTGGTAAAGGGTTAAATAAAAATATCCCTCTGAAACCTGCCCTGAGGTCATGTGATCTTAGGCATTAATTTGAGTTGCTTAAACAGAGCTGTTGTGCTGCAGTCTTTAGATATGATGAAGCATCCTTTGGTGATGTGAAAGTGCTCATCTCTCCTATTTTACTTTTGATTGTTATATGTTTTATGTGTTTTTTTCAACATTTAACATTAAAGTGTCTGAAGCCATCCACTTGAGCAGACTTATTTTTATTTTCTGGATTTACTTAGTTGGTCAGCTACAACTCTCTTATTTGGTTCTTTAAAGTATTTCTCCCCCATTACCATAACGTCTGTTAAAACCTGTCAATGTGTATACTATTTTCTTCTTTACCGGTACAATGATTAGATTATAATTACCTCTACAATAATTAAGGATTAGAGATTACAGATTAGAGCTTTTCTCCTCAGGCCTCCAATGAAAATGGACTTCTACCCAGTCAGACTTTCCCAGTAATCAAATGTAAAAAAAAAACATTTTTATTTCAAATTTTATCGCACAAACACTGACAACCATTTACTAAACAAAACAATACAGTCTCACAATGAAAACAGACTTAGCATGAACAGTAAATTTCTCTGCTTTTGAAACTCACATTCAAAGAAAATGCATCTAGCAAGTGGTGGATTAAGTTTACCTTTGGGCTGTTTTCAAATCATAGGCTCCTTGCACACATTTTTTGGACCATGCACACATGCTCTTGGACGCACCATCCTGATTGTATTAAATTATACTCCTCATATAATACAGCACCATTTGCTAGAGTGTGTTTTAAATTTGTAGGTTTGAACATTTTTCCAGTAAACAATGAAACAAAATGTATGAACCAATAAGGACAAAACTAACCATTACAGAACATTTCAATCTCAAAAGGCCAGCCAAATTTCTGTCATTAAAATCCACCAATACCAGAATAGACAATCTTTGAAGAAGTAAACGTCCTCTGAATAATTCCACTTTAAAGAGATCTGCAACTAATGAAGAGGTTGTTACTGGCAAACAGCTTTACATTTCAGTGTTCAACTACAAACTCAGTGAATGCTGTCCTTGAAGAATAAACTACCCATTTTACATTAAAAAAAATGGTCTGAGCCCCCCCCCCCCATCAAGCCTTTCTGTGTTGGAGGGAAATCTTCTAGCTTATCAGTGGGAGTGGTATGCATTAGGTAGCCTATCTACCCCAAGAGGAGTGGTTCCTGGCCCAGAAATTGTAGCTACTGGCCGTTTGGGCAGTTTTTCCATCTTTCACCTTTCTAGTTTAAAAGCCGCACTTGCGCTTGTTTCCCACCTTTCCTGTTACTAGCCTAGTCCAGATACAGAGTTGCTGTATCCAGGACTGTTGGTAAGCTTCTAAGCCCCACAAACCTTTCTGTGTTGGAGGGAAGCCTTCTAGCTTATCAGTGGGAGTGGTAAGCACTAGGTAGCCTATCTACCACAAGAGGAGTGGTTCTGGCCCAGAAATTGTAGATTTTTGGCCGTTTGGGCAGTTTTTTTTCCCATCCCTCTCAACTTTCTGGTTTTAAAGCCCGTGTTTGTGCTTGATCCCCACCTTTCTCATAACTAGTCTAGTCCAGGTACAGATTTGCTGTATCCAGGACTGTTTGTAAGCTTCTGAGCCCCCCAAGCCCTTGTGTTGGAGTGCAGCCTTCTAGCTTATCAGTGGGAGTGGTAAGTACTTAGGGTTGCCACCTTTCTACTGTGCCATTTCCTGACAAACAAGCCCCGCCCCATGCCCAATCAAGCCACACCCATTCATTTTAATAGCCACACCCCTTTACTCCACCCTTCAGCATAAGTCTTTAATATCACATACAGTTACCAATAAGTAGAAAAATGTGCGACGAGTCAAAAAGTAAATAAAAAAAACTTTATTTAGCAATACTTCAAAAGGTTCACTACATACAACAGTACATCACACACAAGCATGGGAAAACTAAGCCCAAGTCTCATATCACAGGTAGTACTAAAATGGAAATACAATTAGATAAAAAAACACCAGTTCATTCAAAGCAGTACATTAAGGGTTCACCACACACAATAGTAAAAGAAAAGCAACTGTTTAAAGTATCTTCAGTTTTGCTAGAAATCATTGCTTATACTTGAGGCTATATTTGGCATTTGATCTAGCAGCCTCAAGTAATGGCTGGTTATTTCTCACAAATGAATAAAATTGCGAACAACTCATGTTAAAGTTTAGCTTGACCTGCAACTCGGCCTTCACAAGTGACACAAGCATTCTATTTCTTACATCAGTCCACGCATTCCCCATAAGTGAAAAAACCCTTTCCACAAAGCTATTGCTGGGGGGGATTGAAAGAGCAAACTGCACCAGTCTGTAAAGTGGCTTGCAGTCTGGAGCTTTACTAAAAAAGGTCACCCAGCAATCACTTACAGATGCCTCTGTCATCTGTAACAGGGCTGGCAATGCAGCAGTTAAAGTACAGTAGTCTGAGTAAAGTGCTTCAATGTCCACATCCAATTTGAAGAGGTCTGCAACTGTACGCAGTTCTGGCCAAGTTACAGGATGTTGGAGGCTGAGGACCTGCATAGCTTTAAAGGGACTATTATCATAGTCAAACCACTTCTGTAGGTAACGAAGTGCTTTGCTGTAAAAATCACAGAAGGTCCTACAGACCTGCTGTGCGACAGCTGGAGTAAAGTGCTGTAAGGCAGATGAAACTTTAGTACCAAAGAACTGGTCATCTAGCCTTCTCTGCAACTCATCTTTTAGACTTTTCATCATGGTGTACAACTCTGGAGCAGAGAGAGTGTTACTTTCAAGTTTTGCTATAGACTTGTGGAATACCTGCAGGATGTAGTGCATGAAATGTATGTAGCACTCTGCCTCAGACACATCCCCACTGATGCCATCCTCATCGGCCTCCACAAATTTCCAGATAAGGGGTGACAGTCCTCAGGCCCTTGACTAATAAAATAACTTTTAATAGCAGGCCAACATTCTACCAGCCTTGCCACAGCTGGGAACAAAGACAGCCACCTTGTTACAACATGTTGCATTATTTCCTTAAAGTCCCGGTCTAGGAAAGAATAGAAGCCTTTCAACAGTGCCATTTTTTTAGCAGATGCTGAAAACTCACTATGTATTTTCAAAACCAGAGTCTCCACATCAAACTTTGCAAGGGCCTTGCTTGCATGCTTGGCACAGTTATGTATTACATGGCATAAACAGTTTGCTGCAATGATGTGAGGCACCTCAGATTTCAAACTTTTAAAAACAGACCTGTGCTTTCCATAACTGACTGAGGCATTGTCTGCAGCATAGCTAGCAATGTTTTGTACTTTGAGTCCTTTATGCACAAGGATGTCCTTTATTCTAGTAAAGATACATTCAGAACTTTCGTTATGATCCTCATAGAAATCAAGGAGTTTCTGTTGTGTGCCATGGGTGTGAGTAAAGTACTGAATAACTAAAGGGAACATTTTTCTGTTCCCTTTATTGGATGCATCTGATCCCACTGAGAAATAGGAATTGCCAAGTTCCTGCAGAAGGAGCTCCTCTGAATGAGGTGCAAGAACATTCATGACAATACTCTCAGATTTTGTCTTCCCACAGGTGAATTTCGAAGCCAAAGTAGAATCAGGGAAGACTGTCGGTGCCAGCTTACCTCCACAATCTATGGATACATATGAGTGACCATGTTTCACTCCATGATAGACTGCTGTCACTTCAGCTGCAGTGACTTTGGAAGCTTCACTGGTTACACTACGTGGCTGAATAAACTTGGTCATTACGAGGTTCTGCCTCTGGAGCTGAAGGCTTTGATGATGTTTGTCTGACTTCTGATGGCTTTTCAATGCCTTTTCCCCATCCCATTTTACAGTGAAAGTTGTTCCACAGGATGTGCACTTTGCCATTGCATCTGCATTTGGAACAGGTCGCACCCATGAGTAGCTTTGCCCCCACACCTTATTATAACTGCAGAAAAACCTCTTAGGAGATGCGCTTTCAGCCTCTTCTTGATGATCCATTGACCTTTTCCTGAACATGATTCCTGTAGGATCCTTGCTCAACACTACAATAAACCAAAACAGCTATTAATAGAAAATCAAAACACTTGTGACCAACACCAGTGCCTGGTGGGGCCTGTGTCAGTCAGTAGCCACTAGCCAGAGTTCACATTCACATGTGAATTTCCAGACTTTCACACCCTAGTAATACCAAGTTGGTATAGGGAAAAAAAAATGAGACTCCTCATGAAAAATTACAGTGAAGGTAAAGCAATGAAAGGCAGAAGCAACTCCTGTCTGAGGGACTTGCAGCTGTTACACATGAACCTGGTGTGACAGCAGAATATGCACAGAAGGCATTCAACTGTGTGTAAAACACATGGGTCAGACACTACAGCAATGCACCAAATTAAGACCCTCTACTTTTATGTAGAACCCAGTGCAAACGTTATCCAGCCGAGTCTGAACACAGCAAGAAAGTTCAGGCATACTGTGGACTGACAAGATAAAGATGAAATACATGGCAGCTCAGCAATCATACCCTCTGGCTGCAATTGTAATAACTTGCATAAAGACAAACAGGACATAGTGTGGGCCGACACAATGATAAACATGAAATATGTAACTCAGCAATCATAATACCCTCTGGCTGCAACAGTAATAACTTGCATAATGATAAGAGACCGTATGGGCAGACATAAAGATGAATTCCGTAGCCCCACAATTCCAGATGCAACACCCCATATTAAGTGCAAAGCACAGAGACCAGTCAACTTGGGGCTGGTTTCTCCCCTTTTCCACTCCAGATCCTCACCACCACCTCCTCCCACTGGCACAGTTAGAGTTGAGCATAGTGGCCAAGTGAAGACCTCGAGCACCCTATTTAACAGTGCTTTGGGCCCCTGCTAAAGCAGTTGAGACACACTTGAGGTCTGATTTATATACACAAGGGAAAGGCTGGCACAAGTTTACTAATAATGCCCCCCCTTTTCCCTAGACTACAACAAAATCAGCCAGCTACTCCTTATAAGCAACTTTAAGGCCCTAACAAAGTGTGTTCAGTCTTACTGTGCAATAGTAATAAACATTGCTAGTTTGACCAATGCCAAGGTAGTGGCCCAGTGTCACTAAATAAATATTTAAGTTGTCTCAAAACTTAAATATCTACACAACAAAACGTTAGAAAATATCCTGTGTATATTCACTGTAACAAGCTCAAAACCACATGAGATATTTCACATTGACAGTAGGTAAACATCACGGTGATGATAGACTAGAAAAGACAGTTCTACAGTCCAAGCATCCTATACAAATCATGTAATCATATATTCACTGTAACATCAAATGAGCTAAGCTTTGGTATAGACCAGGCATGGGCAAACTACGGCCCGGGGGCCACATGCGGCCCGTTAAACGTTTTGATTCGGCCCGCCAAACTTGAAAAAATTTAATAAATTAACCTTGTTAATGTTTTATTTCCCCTGCAATTCTGATGTTTCCTCACTAGATGGCGCACTCTAGATATATTGGCTTTGATGAGGTGAAGTGTAGGCCTATTACTCCATGTTTGCACTTTACCCTTTGACCCACCACCCCTCTATGAAGATGAGCGGACCCAAGAAAAGGAAAGTGGACAGAGAATGTCGAGTGTTCAATAAGGAGTGGACAACTAAATATTTTTTCACTGAACACCGATCATCTGCTGTTTGCCTGATATGCCAAGAAACTGTGGCGGTTTTTAAAGAGTATAATATTAGCCATCACTTTGCCACAAAGCACGCTAATTATGCTAGCAAGCTCTCAACAAAAGAACGGGAAGCTGCTGCTGAGAAGGTGGCAGCTAATTTGAAGGCTCAGCAAAGTTTTTTTCACCGTCAAACTGCCATTCAAGAGTCAAGTACCAAGGCCAGTTTTATGCTTTCATTCAAAATAGCAAAGGCCAGCAAACCACTGTCTGAGGGCGAGTTTTTAAAAGAATGTATGGTAGAGACAGCAGGTATTTTGTGCCCGGAGACCAAAGACAAATTTGAGAAAAATCAGTTTATCACGACGGACAGTGACTCGCCGTGTGGAACTAATAGATGAAGATATAAGTTCATAGGTTCATAGGTTTATACTAGGCTATCTGCCCTAAGGCATTTATAAGCCTAGCCCAAAGTTATGTGGCTTACACCACCCCTTATGTTAGAAATAATGTGCCCATTAGTTTGTTGTGCCTCTGTCCAGCAGTGACACAGAGATGATTCCTGGGGTAAACCTACGATCTCCCATCCACCGGTCAAGATTTCTCTTGAACAGAGCCAGCGAAGTGCTCTGCCTCACATGGACCGGGATTTTATTCCACAGCATGGGGAGTCTCTGGGTGATAAATCTATCCCTCCAGCACGTCCTATTTATATCCGTGCTAAGGTTTAAGTCACTTGCTCTAGTGGTTCTGGTGGATTTGGATTTTTTGAGGTGGAGCATGTCCATTAATTTCGGGTTGGTCATGGCCTTGTATGTCAGGCACAGGTCGCCTCTGAGCAGACGGTATGCAACTGAATAGAGTTGGAGTTTCTTCAGTCTGGCAGTATATGACAGGTTTTGGAGTTCCTTTATCCTTTTGGTGAGGAACTTTTGGGGTCTCTCCAATTGCTGCAGGTGTTGGGCGAGATACATCCCGAATGGGGCATTGTACTCGATCATTGGTCTGATAAGTGAAGAGTACAGGGGAACAATGACCTCACTTGATCTGGATGTGAATCCCTTCATGATCAGATGGGCAATGTAGAAGGTCTTTCGAACCACTTTAGCAACGTGAGTGTCAAACGAGGCCACTGTCAACCTGGGTACCCAGGTCCCTGATAACCTCTTCTGTGCTTAGTGGCTTGCCACCTATATGGTAGCTTGGGGTTACCTTGTTTTTCCCAAAGGGTATGACTATACACTTTTTTGCGTTTAACTTCAGGCCATGGCTTTGGCACCAGCTATCAGTTTCCGTGAGACCCCTCTGAAGGATGTCTGTGTCCGATGTACTATCCACTATGGCACCCAGTTTGCAGTCATCCACAAACTTTGTCAGCCATAGTCCTCCTATGTTTGCCTGTACTTCTGAGAAGTAGATGCCGAACAATAGGGGGCCAAGGACTGAGCCCTGTGGGACACCACTTGTAACCGGCTTGGAGTCTGACATGGCTCCAGCAACTCTAACCCTGTGTGTTCTGTCCTTTAGCCAGTTTGCAACCCATCTTGTGACATATGGGTTTACATTTAAGCTGGTAAGTTTCTCTATGATACCCGAGTGGGGTATTGTGTCGAAAGCTTTTGCAAGGTCAAGGTAGGCTGTATGGACTGCCTTTCCCTCATCAATGGCCTTGGTAACTGTTTCGAAGAAGTCAACCAAGTTCAAAAGGCAAGATCTGCCCTTGACAAAGCCAAACTGGGTTGGGTCCAAGGTCTGCAAGTTCCCTATGTCCTTGTTTATGAGTTCCATTATGATCCTCTCCATAGCTTTGCAGACCAGGCTTGTTAAGCTTATGGGGCGGTAATTACCAGGGTCCGTAGAGGCACCGCCTTTGTGGAGTGGGACCACAGTTGCCGTACACCACTCTTTGGGCACATATCCTGTGGTAAGGCTAAGATTAAACAGCTGCCTTATGTGCGGGTTTAGTTCTTTATTGAGTTCACGTAGCACACAGCCGGGGACACCATCCGGTCCCATTGATGCTGTGTTTTTAGCTTTAGAGAGAGCAGCTTTCACCTGCGCATTTGAGATGTCTGGGAGTCTACACTCTGTTGGGATAGTTATCTCTCCTTTTGGGGGGGAGAGGGGGGTGAAGTTTGCGCTGAACCTGTCTGCCAGTATGTTGGCAATGTCTGTGGGTTCAGTGATTTTTGTATCATTTTGGACTAATTCTGAGCATATCTGGGAGTTTCCACCCAGGTTTCTGACATAGCTGAAGAAGGCCTTATGATTGTCTTTTGAATCTATGGCAATTTTTTTCTCAAAGTTGGCCTTGGATGATTTTATGAGGGATCGTAGTTTCTTACTAATACTGATCAAAGATGCCTTCCCTTTTTGGGATTTTGCTCTATCATGTAATAGCTTTCTCCTCTTATTGTAAAGTTTGTTTATGGCTGGGGTCCACCAGACTGGAAATTTGCCCTTTGTGGAAAGAGTCTTGGTTTTATTTGGGATTGCTTGATCCATGCAGTCCTGAAGGTGTTCATAGAAGGCATTTGTAAGGGCTTCCGCAGCTTGGGTTGTGGTTTCCATTGGCTCGGGGGCCTTGAAGGATACCACACCTGTCTTGAGTAGTGTGAAGTTTGCTTTAGAGAAGTTCTTCACCGTGGTCTTTTTTGTTTGGGGTGGGGGCGGGATGTGGATTTCTAGTGAGATTAGTTTGTGATCTGATCTCACCAAAGAGGGATATACTTCCGGTGTGGAGCATTTTGTCCCCATGTTTGTGATGATGAGATCTAGTATATTTTCTCCTCTTGTGGGGATGGTGACTAGTTGTTCCATGGCATTTGAATTTATGAACTCCAGGAACCCTTGGGCTAGAAAGTTGGGGCTTGAGTAATGTTCCCAGTCTATATTCGGGTAGTTGAAGTCACCCAATATGATGGTGTTTGGTGATACATTTATACCCTCCAGTGTCTTCAGGAAGGCTGTGTGGGTTTCCTGAGTTTGAGAGGGTAGCCTGTAGCATGCTACAAATTGTAGAGCAGTTTTGCCTATGGTTAATTGCACCTGGATGGTTTCCGATGCTTCGTGCGTAGCCACCAACCTGGAGGTGTGGGTATCCTTGATGAATATGGATACACCCCCTCCTTTTGTGGTATGGTCCGGGTTTTGGGGCTGGAACGCATGATATGAGGTAAAACCTGATAGTGCCGGGGTGCTCTCAGGAGCCTTGAACCAGGTTTCAGTAACAGCACAGACATCGATGTTCTCCATACTGAGAAGGGCCTCGAGTGCGTGCATTTTGAGATTTAGACTTCTGGCATTGAGCAGCATTACCCTTAGTTTCTTCCCGTTTTTTTTTCTAGGGTGGTAGGTTTAGAATTTGAGCCTTGCCTAAAAAGGCACTATGGGCGTGACAAGAGCCTTAGCCAATATCCGAATCCCAGGGTGACAGGTGCAAGCCATCCTTGAAGCAGCGTGGCTTGTCAAGCATGTCATCCCAAGCAGACAGACACTGGATCCCCTTTGAATGACACCAGAAATTAAGCAAATTGTTAAAGCTGATCATCTTGTCACTATATTGTGGCATCATTCGTGGTGAAGGAAGGATACTGCTCAGGGTCAGGGTCATACCTGCCTGGGCTACATAATCAGAGAGCTCCTCTATGTCTCTTTTCATGTAGTCCAGGGAGGTATGTCTCAGGTCGTTCACACCAGCATGGACAATGACTGTGTCATACTTGTACTTGCCGTGGAGTGACCTGAGTGCTTGTGTTATGTGGCGGATTCTAGTGCCTGATAGGCAGCTTACCGTGACCTTCTCCTTGTTCAGCCTGGAGAGTGGGACGTCAGTGTGTCTGACTATGGAGTCACCTATGACAAGTATGTTTGCTGTTGTATTTGGCCTTAAGGGCAGTGGCTGCTTTGCACACTGATTTTGTTTTTTATGTGTTGTTTGTGTACATGTCATGCACAAACTGCTCCTTCACCAGCAGATTAAACAAAAAGGCGAAGTCATTCACTTTTTATTCTTTAGCACTGGATGAAAGCAACGATGTCAAAGACACTGCTCAGCTCCTCATTTTTATCTGAGGAATCAACAAAACTTTTGAAATAACGGAGGAGTTTTTGACAATGGAGTCTCTGAACGGACAAACACGGGGAGAGGACTTGTTTGAACGGGTGTCTGCTGCCATCGAAAACATGAAGCTTCCCTGGAGTAAGCTTGTTAACGTCACCACAGATGGATCTCCGAATTTAATGGGAAAAAACGTTGGCCTGCTGAGGAGAATCCAGAATAAAGTGAAAGATGTAAACCCTGACCAGGATGTCATTTTCCTCCACTGCATCATCCACCAGGAATCTCTATGTAAATCGAGGTTACAGCTGAATCATGTTGTGAATCCTGTGGTGAAACTCGTCAACTTCATATGCGCATGGGGACTTCAGCACCGTCAGTTCATTGCGTTCCTGGAGGAAACTGATGCGGATCACCAGGACCTGCTTTATCACTCCCGTGTCCGCTGGTTGAGTTTGGGCAAAGTGTTTCAACGAGTGTGGGAGCTCAAAGAGGAGATTGGCGTGTTTTTGGAGCGGCAGGGGAAGACTGATGAATTTCCTGAGCTGAGCAACAAGAGCTGGATGTGTGACTTTGCGTTTGCTACGGACGTATTTTCACACTTGAATGAGCTCAACGTGAAACTGCAGGGGAAGGAGCAGTTTGTGCATGACATGTACACAAACGTGAAAGCCTTCAAATCCAAGCTGGCTTTATTCTCCAGGCAGATTTTGAACAAGTCATTCACTCATTTTCCTAGACTAGCCACGCTGAAAGAGGCCGGAGCAAAAGTAAAGAAATACAGTGAGTCACTGGATGCACTACACGGAGAATTCTGCCATCGGTTTTTGGATTTCGACAAAATTGACAAGTCACTTCAATTGGTGGCCTTTCCTCTGTCACAAGACCCCGAAACAGCTCCAGAGGAGCTTCAGCTCGAACTGATCGACCTTCAGTCTGACCCTGCCTTAAAAGAGAAGTTCAGCTCTCTGAAACTAAATGACTTCTATGCTTCACTCAATGATGCCGCATTTCCAAATCTAAGGCGAAAAGCGCAGATGATGTTGGCTTTGTTCGGCTCTACCTTCATGTGTGAACAGACCTTCAGCATCATGAACATCAACAAAGCCAGCCACAGATCCAAGTTAACAGACCTACACCTCAGATGCATCCTGAGAATCGCCACAACAAAACTAACTCCAGACTTTGATGCGCTGGCTAAAAAAGGAGACCAACAACACTGCTCCCATTAAAATGTGTGTGTCTCCGTGATACACACGTTGTTAAAATAAACAGTGTGCACAGATCAAATATAACGCTTCACAGACTGACTTGCTGCAACTGTTTCGTCCTTGCACTGGCCGTTGTTGACTTTTGGCACCGGGGAAACAAATTGAATAAAAGAAACAGGACAAGTACATCTGCATCTCCTACCATTTTTGAAAAAAAAGACAGTCAGGAGGAGAGTGATGGTGATATCCTAAAGGATAACAGAACTTTCAGTGCTTTAAAATAAAATGGTCATTTATTTGATTTTCAGTGTTTAAAGACTCATTTCAAAGTCAGAGATTTTATTGTAATGCTTTTCTTCATTTTCATTGGAAATTAAAGCACATGTTTTCTCCATATCCCAAGATGTGTATTTTTCCCCCAATGAGGTGATGTTTTCAAAGCATGCCATCTATCTGCTCCTGTTCCGGCCCCTTTGTCAAATGTTAGAACTCAATGTGGCCCACGAATCAAAAAGTTTGCCCATCCCTGGTATAGACGGTATACCCTAGAAAACACAGATAAAAGGTAAACAGTTGTGATGACAAACTAGACAAAAAAGCTACATTTAAGCCTCACTATACTATGAAGACTGTACACCCTAGAAAGACACCCTAGGAAGAAACACAGGTCAAGGTAAACATCACGGTGATGACAGACTAGAAAGACAGATCTACAGTCCAAGCATCTTATACAAATCATGTAATCATATATTCACTGTAACATCAAATGAGCTAAGCTTTGGTATAGACGGTATACCCTAGAAAACACAGATAAAAGGTAAACAGTTGTAGTTGTGATGACAAACTAGACAAAAAAGCTACATTTAAGCCTCACTATACTACGAAGACTGTACACCCTAGAAAGACACCCTAGGAAGAAACACAGGTCAAGGTAAACATCACGGTGATGATAGACTAGAAAAGACAGATCTACAGTCCAAGCATCTTATACAAATCACGAAGTCATTATATATTCACTGCAACCAAGTCCAAAACCAGATTAGAAACTGTTCTAGTTAATCACCACATGTTGAACATCTAGATAGTTACACACATCTTGTCACCATCAATGAATGAGATAGTGCCAGCACAGCTAGTGAATTAATATAAATTTAATATTTAAAAAATTCACTAGTAGCTGTGCTGGCAATATTTCATTCCCCTTGTCACACTAATCATTGAAAATCTACCTTAATTCCAAAGAATTAATCCATTAAAAAAAATTCACTTACCTCCAGAAAAATCAGCAGCAGGGCTCCTTAAACAAGCTCTCAGCAGCAGAAGAGAACAGGCAGCTAAAGGGCCAACACTTTAACCATTATGCCAACCCCTCCCCTTCATACAACCCCAACTTGACTCTTCAGCTGCTCACCCTCCACACCCCTGAAGCATTATTTGACATAAAAGTTGCTAAAACTTCATAGTTAACTTACTTCTTTATAATAACACACCTGTTGAACGATACCCAGCAACTTGATGCTAGACAGATGAAAAGCACCAACATACCACAAGACATAATACTTTGTTGTGTGTTCTAGCAACTTTGGCCATATCAGAA
Organism: Protopterus annectens; assembly: GCF_019279795.1. Taxonomy (NCBI): domain Eukaryota; kingdom Metazoa; phylum Chordata; order Ceratodontiformes; family Protopteridae; genus Protopterus; species Protopterus annectens. The sequence continues at coordinate 815,031,693 of NC_056737.1, forward strand.
AAGTGTATTCTTGCCATACTGTGTTATGACTGCAATTTCAATTTCACAAGTGCCCACAGAAATTAAATTTGCAAGGTGTACAATACAAGCTGCAAGTCAAATGGAGTCTACAGAACATGCACAGCCATTTAATTTGTATTTAATTATGCAAAAGAATGGTCATGCATGCCACCACAACATTCATAATCATGTTACAAACAATAAATGCAATGCATTTCCTCCCTGGCATACCATTCATCTTTCAACTGTTACCAACTTTTTTCTTCAGCATTCTAACAACACTCTACAAAAGGAACCAAAGGATCCCACCTTTGTGCAGTTCTGTCTGCACAGATGCAGATCATACTGAGATCCCTAGCTAAATGCTACCCATCTGCTAAGTGGTGAGAATTTACCTTGGCTCTACGCAGATTTATGCAGGATTGCTGACACTCATTTAAAAAAATGAAATTACAATTTCCTGAGATAAACTTAATGAATTTACATATACAATCAATAATGTGATTCTGTCATTATTTTAATGTATAAAGTATATACAAGTATAAATAATGTATTTTAATGTATATTATATATATATATATATATATATATATATATATATATATATATATATATATATATATATAGCAAATTAACACAGATTCTAATAATTTTAAATGCAAAACGATGAACACAGCAAAGAAAGTTTCACAAACAGCAATATAAGAAATACCAGTAACAGTGAGTGTTAAGGCGAAATGACACATTTCATTAAATCTATTCCATCCCTGGCTATATGCTGTCCAAATACTGCAATTGTAGGATACTTCAGTAAAAAATGAAAAGCGTGTCAGATGACATAATTTATGAGTCAAATGAAATATTAAAGCACTGAAACAAATCTCAGTAATTACAATCATTCACTAATGGCATAAAGTATCGTATTTTATAATTACTATTGTGCAATATTGTCAACTACTGCTCTACCACCTCGTCACAAACTATGTGCACAGCAACAGGACAGTACCAGCGGCCATCTGAGACTGGTACTGGAAGCTGAGGTTGCTAGGCAGCTACCTAGACTCCTAGTGGTACTCCCAATCTAGCGACAGGTTGTATTTCGCTTCTACATCTGTGGGTTAAGGTAGAAGTGAGACTATTTCTTAGCTATTTCCATGATACATTGAATAAGATGTGGAATATACAAATAAAAAACTAACCAGCAGGGCTTCCAGGCAGCAGGCAGGGCTTCCAGGCAGCAGGCAGGGCTTCCAAGCAGCAGGCAGGGCTTCCAGGCAGCAGGCAGGGCTTCCAGGCAGACAGGGCTTCCAGGCAGCAGACAGGGCTTCCAGGCAGCAGGCAGGGCTTCCAGGCAGCAGGCAATCCACTGAAGACGACGTCCGACGGTCCAAGCAAGAATTTCAGATCTTAAAGCAGCACCCAAAAGTAAAAGGTAAAAACTTAAGCTGAAGCGCCGCTTTATATTCATAAATTTTCGCGGGCTTTGCAGGGCTTTGACTACTAACTCTACGTGTTGATTGGCTGCTTGCTGCACGAGCCTCGTCTGCAGCAAGCAGCCAATCAACGAGAGTCCAAGACGGGAATGTTTTTTTTTTTTTTAATACGCGCTGACGAGCCTGACGTCGCTATTTCCGGACTCCGAGTGCAAGAACCGGAGAATCGGAGTGCCCTACTGATTTCCGGGTACTCCGGAAAAAAAACGGAGGGGTGGCAATGCTATAAGTACTAGGTAGCCTGTCTACCACAAGAGGAGTGGTTCTTGGCCCAGGAATTGTAGTTTATTGACCATTCGGGAAGTTGTCCATCTCTTTCAACTTTCTGGTTTAAAAGACCACATCTACGATTGTTTCCCATCTTTCCTGTAACTAACCTACTGGAAAGCACTAGAAAGCCTTAAACTGATATAAGCCTTCTAGTTAAAAAAGAGAGACTTTGGAGTGATTGAGTACTAGTTTTCTGTATTTTCTTGCTGCACTTAACTGTTTTCTGCCTAAACTCTGATTTTCCAGCACTTATTGTGATTTAAAAACTTGTTTTTTTCACATATTGTACTTATTTGACTGCCTGCACTTTTAAAAAGTTGTTTTTGTTAAAATATATTGTTTAACTGTTGTAGGCTACACACTAAAGTGCGATAGCCTTTTCTGATCACTTGATGTCGTTTAAAGCTGTTTTAAGTGTACTTTTTACAGTTTTTGCCTTATCCTTTCAAAAAATAAATAAATAAATACATTTCTTGTTTCCCGCCTTTCTAAGCTAGTATAGTCCAGTTTTCAGGCTAGTGCTGAATTCAGGGCTGTGTTACAAGTTTCTGAATTGCCCATACCTTACTTGGATAGAGGGAAGTTTCTCTGTTCACCTGTGAGAGAGGGGAACTTTGAGCAGCCATCTGTCCCTGGAGGAGTGGTTCCAGCCCAGAAGTTAGTAGTTTAAAAAATGCGTTGCATGGTTTTGTGCACCGGGCAGCTAGGGTTAGCTAGGGTTAAATTATTCCTGGCTCCACTAAGTCTCCTTCAGTTTTTCACTTGAAACTAGTCTAACTCTCAATATCCACCCCTCACCAACCAAGTGACTAAGCAGCTCACCCTACTATTCAGGCATGACCAAAGGGCAACTTCAGGTGTACTCTCCAGTCCAGCTGGTGAATCTGGGTATCCTAAGGCAATGTTACAACTACCTCATGTACAAAGACAGCCCTCTCCTCCTACCACAAAACACTAACATATGTGAGAGATGCAAATATACAGCCAAACTGGAGGCTAAGGTATCTCCACCCAAGACTGGAACAGACAGTCATGAGGAGAAGGTTAACACTTGCACCACACCTCCAGCCTCACATAGACCTACTAAACCAGCACTGGCAAAAGATACACATAAATACACAAAGTCATACTCGGAGGCTCTAAATAAAAACCTGCAAAAGCATCAGAGAGCTCCAAAGCAGACACCCACAAAACCTGCACCTCCCGTCACAAACCAGACAACACATAAAACACAAAATCAATGTGCCGCACAATCACAGCCCTTAAGGCGAAATAACATACCTAACACACTAGTAATAGGTGACTCAATAGTCAGGCACACTGATGCCCCACTCACTAGGCTGGACAAGGAGAAGGTTACTGTTAGCTGCCTGTCGGGAGCCAGAATCCGCCACATAACACAAGCACTCAGGTCACTCCAGAACAAGTACAAATATGACTCTGTCATTGTTCATGTTGGTGTGAACGACCTGAACCGTACCTCCCTGGACTACATGAAAAGAGACATGGAAGAGCTCTCTGATCATGTAGCCCAGGCGGGTATGACCCTGACCCTGAATAGCATCCTGCCCTCACCAAGAAAGATACCTCAGTATAAAGAAAAAATTATCAATTTCAACAATTGGCTAAGCTTTTGGTGTCATTCAAAGGGGATCCAGTGTCTGTCAGCCTGGGATGACATGCTCGACAAGCCACGTTGCTTCGCAAGAGATAGCTTGCACCTGTCACCCCTTGGCTTTTGAATACTGGCCAAGGCTCTTGCTGCCCCCATACTGCCTTTTTTAGGCAAGGCTCAAAATTCAAACCCACCTCCGTAAACAGCACAAGTAAAAAACTAAGGGTTATGCTACTCAACACCAGGAGTTTAAATCTCAAAATGCATGCGCTCGAAGCACTCCTAAGTATGGGGAACGTCAACATCTGTGCAGTTACTGAAACCTGGTTCAAGGCTCCAGAGAGCACTCCAGCACTACTGGGCTACAACTCATACCACACATTTCGGCCACAGAACATGGACTGAAACACAAATGGAGGGGGGTGTATCCATATTCATCAAGGATACCCACACCTCCAGGTTAGTGGCGCAGCATGATACCTCTGAGATCATCCATGTACAACTAACATCGGGCAAACCTGCAATGCAAATTGTGGCCTGCTACAGATCACCCTCCATGACCCAGGACCACCACTCCGCCTTTCTGGAGACAATGGAAAACATGAAGGTCCTACTGAACACCCTGATCTTGGGAGATTTCAATTACCCTACCATTAACTGGGAAAACTACTTGAGTACAAACTCCCAGACTCAGCGCTTCCTGGAATTTATCAACTCAAATGCCCTGGATCAGCTGGTAAACTCCCCTACCAGAGGCCACAACATATTGGACCTGGTAATCACCAACATGGGCGACAGGTGCTCCGTACCAGAGGTCAACCCGTCACTGGTTAGATCAGACCATAAACTAATCACCCTGAATGTCCACACCCCACAACCACCCCCAACCAAGGAAACCACAGTGAAAAACTTTTCTAAAGCAAACTTCACCTTACTTAAGTCAGAGGTGGTAAGTTTCACAGCCCCCATGCTAAAGGATAATACTGCCCAAGATGCAGAATCCTTTACAACTGCACTCTATGAGCACCTACAAGGATGCATGGATTGTGCCATCCCTAGCAAGACCAAGACTCACTCCCCTAAGAGAAGGAAACCAGTCTGGTGGACCCCTGCCATACACAGGTTATACAACAAAAGGAGGAAACTAGTTCAGAAAAAAAGCAAATCCCAAGAAGGAAAGACATCCCTGATCAGTATCAGTAAGAAACTAAGTTCCCTCATAAAATCATCCAAGGCTAACTTCGAAAGAAAAATAGCCAAGTTCTTGAAAGATAACCAAAAAGCCTTCTTTAGCTATGTCAAAAATCTAAGTGGCAACTCACAGATATGCTCTGAGATAGTGCAAAATAGCACAAAATATACTAAATCTACTGATATTGCCAACATACTGGCAGATAGATTCAGTGCAAACTTCACCTCCCTCTCACCTTCAAAAGGGCCCACAACAATACCGGAAAAGTGTAGTGTCCCAGAAATCACAGAAGCACAGGTGAAAACAGCCCTATCAAAAGCCAAAAACACAGCATCAATGGGGCCAGATGGTGTCCCAGGCTGCGTCTTGCACGAACTGCAGAATGAACTAACTCCCCGCCTAAACACGCTGTTCAACCTCAGTCTCTCCACAGGCTACATGCCCATAGAATGGCGCACAGCAATGGTTATTCCGCTCCACAAAGGAGGAGCCACAACTGACCCTGGTAACTATTGACCCATAAGCCTGACTAGCCTGGTCTGCAAGGCTATGGAGCACATCATCATGGAACTCATTAACAAAGACATTGGGAACCTCCAAACACTTGACCCGACCCAGTTCGGCTTTGTTAAGGGCAGATCATGCCTACTAAACCTGGTTGACTTCTTCGAGACAGTTACCAAGGCCATAGATGAGGGAAAGGTGGTTCACACAGCCTACTTTGATCTCGCTAAGGCATTCGACACCATTCCTCACTCGGCTACTATAGAAAAACTCACCAGCCTGAACATAAACCCCTACGTCACAAGATGGGTTGCCAACTGGCTTACAGACAGAACTCACACGGTAAGAATAACGGGCTCCAGGTCTGACTCTAAACCAGTCACAAGTGGTATCCTGCAAGGCTCAGTTCTGGGACCCCTACTGTTTGGCATATATTTCTCACAAGTACAGGCAAACACAGGACGACTATGGCTAACCAAGTTCGCCGATGAATGCAAACTGGGAGCCATAACTGACTCTCCGGCTGACACGGACATCCTTCAAAAAGGCCTTACTGAGACAGACACCTGGTGTCAAAGTCATGGCCTCAAGCTAAATGCCAAAAAATGCATAGTCATCCCATTTGGGAAAAACAAAACACCCACAAATTACCACATAGGTGGCAGCACCCTTAATACAGAAGAGGTAATAAGAGATCTGGGGACCCAGGTAGATAGTAATCTCTCATTTGACAATCATTTTGCCAAAGTAGTTAGGAAATCCTTCTATGTGGCCCATCTAATTACTAAGGGGTTCGCATCTAGAAATAAACAGGTTATAGTGCCCCTCTACTCGTCACTCATCAGACCCATAATAGAGTACAATGCCCCATTTGGGATGGACCTCACAAGACACTTTCAACAGCTTGAAAGACCACAAAAGCATCTCACCAAGAGGATTACTGGCCTCAAACATATGTCCTATGCAGCCCGACTGAAAAAACTCCGGCTGTACTCAGTGGCATATCGCTTACGCAGAGGTCATCTTTGCCTGACTTACAAAGCCATGTCCATCTTAGAATTGATGGACATGCTCCACCTAAAGAAATCCAAGTCACTGCGAGTCACGCGCTCTAGTGAGCTAAACCTCGCCACAACAATAAATAGAACATGCTGGAAGGATAGATTCCTGTCACAGAGACTCCCCATGCTTTGGAACAAAATTCCTAACTACATTAAGCAGAGCCCCTCACCAACATTCTTCAAGAGAAGACTTGACGAGTGGATGGGTAACAGAAAGTACACCCCTGGGATCACTTCATTGGCTCTGCTTGACAGAGGCTCAGTTAATTAATCAATGGGGTGGCGAAAGCCGACACACTCTGGCTAGGCTTATAAATGCCCTTGGGCAGATAGCCTACTACCTACCTATGAACCTATAAGCTGGTAATATTGCAATAGGAAATGGCTGTCAAACTGGCAAAAGGTTCATAGTCACTAGGTATCTCATCCAAATGAGGACACACTCAGGAGTTCAGCAGCCCCATCCCCCATTAAAAGAGACACTGCAATATCAGTACTCTATCTACATGGTGTGGCAGTAGAACCCACAGATGTTTGCACCAAAGGCAAGTATGTTACCTGTTCTGCTACTAACACTGCTTTTAAAATTTATAGCACAAACACTGATGACAACCATTTGCTAAACAAAACAGCTACACAGTTACACGTTGAAAACAGACTTAGCATGAGCAACAGTAAACTTCTCTTCCCTTGAACCTCAGCATTCCTTGAAAATGCACAGAAAGTCAACATTCCTTAAAAATACACAAAAACTCAAAATTCCTTGAAAATGCACAGAAGCTCAACCGTCTTTAAAATGCACTTAATGACAGTTTGGCAGTTGGTGTAGAGGATTCAGGCTCTAGAGTCCTGTATTGAAGGCACAGTGTTTGAGTCTGAATGAGTTAACCAACCTGGCTGCCACCTTTACCTGGGGCATTTCACACAAACAAACACACTGCACCACTAATGTAGTATTTCATGAACAGGTCCTTTGTGTTTGGCTGGAATGGCAACAGCATTTAAATCCATGCTCTTTTTTGCATGCTCCACTTCCATTTAAATGTGCATGCATTGTACTAAAGATGCATGTACAGATGATACTAAGGACAGACTCTGTATGCATCCTTAACGAACACATGTAAGTTATTTGTGGCAGCCCCCCCTGGCCAGTATGCCCCTCCCTGGCTAGAGGGCCCCCAAGCCAGTGGGCCCCAAGTGACCACTTAGGTCTCCTAGTGCTGGATCCAGCTCTGAGTAGACATAATCAAATGTATGCTGATGCATTTATATTCTACCATCAAGCATGTAAACAGAAAATGGTATTTGCATATTGATTATTGGACCCAGAAAGAAAACAGGAAAAAAGCCTGAATAAGAAGAAAAAGATGACACGGATGGACACTCTAGATGTACCTGCTACTGGTTTTAAATATTTCTACAAAGAATTTTGTTACCCAGTAATTGACTTACGTGTAAGCAGATGGCAGATTTTAATGATAAAAAGGTCATTAAAAAAATGTTAGCACAGGAAGGAAGGAGTTGGAAGAAACAAGAATGGACAACAAATCGAGAAGCCATTATAGGAGGTAATCCCTGTCTGAAGAACTAAATGAATGTTTGTCATATGTAAAGTTTTAGCATCACCTCCTCACTGCTTACCTCAGTTATTTTGTACTACTCAAATACTCCCTTTCAGGGATTACTATCCTACAAACAATGTCACTCTCACACTGTGACATATTTCCCAAATAGCATCAGTTTTCTTGATTGCATCTTTGCATCTTTCAGTTTTATGCTTTGTTCTACCAATAGTGACATCCAAGGTTTACTATGTATATACCAAGCTTGCTTAGATCAAACTAATGTACAATATATCTCCTTGACTGTATATATGCCACTGTACAGAAATGTCTTATTTGTTGTATTTGTGTTGTTATGGAGCTTTTCTCCCTAGGCCTCCTCTGTAAATGGACCTTGTTCCAGTCGGACCTTCCTGGTAAACAAATGTAAAATAAAATAAATAAATAATTTTTTTACCGCGTTTCCCCCGCTATTTCATGATCATCAGCTCCTTCCCAAACAATCCATCCATTCTTTCCCACTCAACAACGTGAGGGCTTACTTATTAGTTAACCAATTCATAACCCATCTAGAAACATACCAGTTAACATCTAGGTTTTTCAAAATGCCCAGGAAAACTTCATGTGGTATTGAATCAAATACCTTAGTCCGATCTACGTATACCACATCAACAGGTATAACATCATCAACAGTGTTCACTACCAGTTCATACAGACTTAACAAATTCATTATAAATAATCTTCCAGCAATAAATCCATGTTGATAAATATCCGGTGATGTCAATCATATCAGTGAATGAAAAAAAAAGTGCACATTCAAAACATTTCCCCAAAATACATGCAAGACTTTCATGCCTCTACTTAACAACTGAGAAGTTAGCTTTACATTTTTGAACAGGTATCACTATGGTCTCCTTCCATACATCTAGGACATATTAAATTCCACAGATTTCTGAAATAAGTACTTCATACAGTAGACAAGACTTAATGAAATGCTCCTCAAAAAAATAACCATTTCAACCATTTGGTTCAGCTGAAGAATCAGACTTAATATTCAGCAACGCTTTCCTAATATCACCTTCCTTAAAAAGTGGGTAGTTTACAGAAGGAATGTTCCTAAACAAGAAGTTATGTTTATATAATATGACTTAATGAAAAATCCAACAGCAAACATACTTACAAGAATATTAGGCTCAGTAACATAGTTAACCCCATTTAAATAAGCTTATCCCAGAAATATCATTTAATTCATATCATCTAAAATATTTATACAATGTCTTTTTATTATGTTTCAGATTTTTTTGCTAGATTTATATTATATAATGATCTGGTATTGTAAATCTTACTCTGATACAACTTCTTACAGTTTTTTATAACATAATTTATTCTGTGGTGTAGGATGAGCCCTATAATTTTCCATAATATCCTCTTAATCCTTTTTAAATAATTATTCCACCAAGGAATATTACTATTTTTTTTCTTAGATAGAATTCTTACAGGAACAAAACAGTCAATCAAATTGTTAATATATTTATAAAGGAGTGCACTTTAGTCCTGAATTGGCTGGCCACAGAATAATATTTCCCACTTCCAAAACGGAATAGCTGCATTTATTTGTAAAATGTCTTACTTTTTATTGGAGCATTCACATATAACAGAAAAATATGCAGCCCAAGATCAAAGATAATACATACGTGATCAGAACTACCTAACTGAGGAGGAATATAACAAGAATTATTAGTCAGTCTACTGCTGAACTACCACGTCTAAAATATTACCTGTCCTACTACCCTCTCTACTTGTGAATAGACTCTTATTACACTGTGTAATAACAGATTGTTAGCTTCTTTACAATTAGAATTAGGAGTAGACCAATCAAAATTAGGTTAATTAAGGTCTCCAGCTACTATATCAAAGTCACCAAGAAAACAATTTGCAATATTCTTACAATGTAAGGCATTGTCCTCTATATTAATATTAGACGAAAGACAAAGAACTATGTCCCTGTTATCACCCTCACTTGTTATTTTCACTGACAGAAATTCATATTGTAGTCAGCAAACGTAGTGGAGGATGTGAATCTTGTGGAAACATATAATGAAACTCCTTCACCCATATTAAATTGTCTACAAATATAATGTCCTGTGTAACTGAAATAGTTTTATTATCACAAAACCAAGTTCCAGTTATTAATAAAATATCAAATTGATCACTAACTATAGTTGCCTCTAAGTCCACCAAATTATTATTAAGAATATGAGCATTACTCAAAAGACACTTTAAACAGTTCTTTTTTCCTTTGCTACAGAAAGACTCCCTGTTCATCCTAAAAACAGATTTCACCAACATTGTTAGTTCTTTTCCAACCAAACGATTATCTTGATTTCCTAGGTGAAGTCTGTCATTACAAAAGTAGGACTGATTTACGTCCAACTTTTCTCAAATATGGATTACATCCGCTGACCTTTTTTAATGATTGTCTCCAAATAAAGTTTGTAAGAGATGACATCACACACACAAAAAAAAAAAAAAAAAAAAAACATGGACCTGGAATAATATCACAACATACCTCTCAAACTGGAAACATCAAAAATCTGGACAAAGGACCAAGAAAAGTAGGTACAACTGACCAAAAATCGGGACACTGATTAACATATAATTTGCATACATAACTGTGTAATCCTACCCACTCCAATTTAATTGTGAGATACCAACATGAAGATTGAAGTCACTAGATAATAATAAATAATGGCAGACATTTGAATTTCAGACTTCATATCCTTCAGAAAATACATAACAATGCAAAACCTGTTATTGAAGCAAGTATCTGCGTTTACAGGAGCAATATTTAAAATCTGTCCCTATTTTTGGAACTTTGTCCCACCACTATTTTTGGCTTTGTACAGATTTCTTGCTCTGAGAGATTGAGAGCTATGACCATCATCTACCTGAAATGGAAATATGCCAAACCCCACCATTAGTTATTTGATAAGAATTAAACAGATGTGTAGGTTTATACATATGTATGACTATACTCGCTTTGTTATATGTAGCGCATGCATCCTTTTCCATTTATATATATGTAATATGTTTACAGAAGCTTGTTAAAGTTGCCAGGCACTCAACAGGTGCTGTATAGTCAGGGCTAATGCAAAATCAGGTCCAATAAGTGCCATTTCATGCAAATCTCTTTGTAAGGGGCAGCAGAACGGCTTCATTCTTTTATGTCAATGATCATCTGCCAGAAGAACGGAGTTGTGAGGCAGTACAGGTTGTGTATTTTATAATGAGCACTTGAAAGATTGCCAAAAAAAAAATTGTGAGGGAAATGGACCTTCTGGATTTCGAAAGGTGAATCATCATCATTTTCATCTACATGGAGAAAGAGGGATCATTTGCCTTTATGTGAAAGGAAAAGAGACAAATTATACTCACATGTTTTTGTTCTCCTCTGCTATGCTTATTTTTCCCCACTTGGATGCAAGCTGTTCAGAAAGCCATGAATTTGGCTGAACAGTTAAATGACTGATAACTCTGGGGGTCTTAGATTCACCTAAAAAGATCATCTCGGATCCTGAAGGATTTTTACAGTCATCCTTGAAAGATGGGGTGGTTCTCTGCAAATTACTGGGACACCTGCTTCCAGGCTCCATACATAAAGTAAGTCCTATTAAAAATGAGACATACTATCCATGTGAGAGTGCTTAATAATGTGAAACACTGTAGTGTTCATTTGAAGTGTGTGATTAAGCCAGTTACAGCTGCTGTCTTCCATTGTATGTAAGCTAAATGCATTGCTTCAATTAATTGCATAATGTGCCTGGCATAAATAAACCATGGCAAGGAGACTGATGTATAGAAAAAAATAAATAATTTGGGGTGGTCAGATTGTCAACCATCTGTCTTATTTAACCTCTCGTACCCTCATTTGATTTCAAGAGGCTTTACAAAAATAATTAGCCCAGACTGTTGTTTGCTGCTGCACACAGTGCCTCTAAAAAGCTTCTCACAGAACCAAATCAGCAGTTCTGTCCCTATCAGGCATTAACTAAACAGGCAGCCGGAGACCTTGTGCTAGGCTGCTTGTACAGAGCTTCTTCAGTGTCAGGAAATCAAGACTTTCCCCATCTAGCACACATTCAACTTCCACATCAATTCAAATATCCTCAATGGATAGATGGAAAAAGAGGTTTGTTTTTCCCTATGACGTTATGCCGCTACACACTGAATCAGGGTGGGATTTAAGCATTGCAGCTACTTAGACTGAAAGATGTAAAGAAACATTCTGATGTATGGCAAATGCTAACAATGGTATTTTAGATGGTATACATAATGTGACAAGATTTAATGTGGTATACCGCATGTCTGTTTTTTACGTCTTAGCTAGAATAGGCAACGCTATCCTAGCACCATCTACCCAGAGCACAACTAAATGGCATTGCTCTCAAATACTTTCTTTTCCCATTCTGATGTCATCAGTATGACATAGTTGATAGTGGAGTAGTAAAAACTGTTGTCATTTCGAACAGTTCTTTTTCTGCCTAAAAGAAACGTTACTTAAAAAGTACTTAAAAGAAAACATAGGACAGTATGGTTTACCTGTATAAAATAAAGATCGATAGAGGCAGTCAGAAGGAATGTTTACAGTCAGGCATTTATTTGCTGTGATGCTGTTCAGCTGTAATGTGGTACTGTGGTTGTGGATGCAACAGCAAGTTTGCAAGCATGATTTAGTTCGTTAATTTATGTTTATTAATCATGGTAGTGATCTGATCTACTTGGACCAAAAAGAAGTACTAACAGTAGGCCACAAACTCTTGTGAATGAATGTACCTGCTTTGTCAGCGGCTGTGTACTGCCTTATCGGTTATGACAAACTAACACCTTCTCAGGACATTTTTTTTTAAATAATGGACTGGAATAAAGAACGATCACAAAGACATACCGTTAACACACGACATCCAGTGCCAAGACAGCGTAAATGTGTACAATGCCATCACACAAGCTTTCTTTAAAAACAGTTTATGCAATTAAAAAGACATAAAAAAACAGAAGCTGAAACAAACTTTCCAACTCGATCTTGACTACAGCATCAAGACACTGCCCCGCACTAACCTTGAAATGCCATACAGGTGTCATGAGGTGTCAACACAAACTAGTGCAAGCTACAAGACAGCACAAAAATAAACAAAATACACAACTGAAACAAATACAAATGATGCATCTCTATGCCTTACAGCTCAATACACTTAAGACAAGTACAAATTTACCTACAAGTTGTTAAATTATCAGACAGTAATCTGGCAAAATGCATCCTTGATCCCTTGACCTTGTAATGGTCAGCAGCCCCGAGAATGAATGAGCTATGAAAGTGTCAACTGCCCCCAATCTTGGCTCATTTTGCACCAGTTCTACTAAAACTGTGATCTGAATGCTATCATTTTGATTCATAATTATCCACCATCCTTCATAATGTATACAATTATTGCTTCTTAGCTTTATAAACTAAAACAAATTACAAAACAACCCTGCGTTATAAGTGCATGGATGCATAAACGGCAATCGCAAAAAATTAACAAGAAATTAATTAACATTCCTCTGCAATTTATACTGCATTAAAAATAATGAAAGAAACTGGGAAACTTTAAAAAAATTTAAAAATCACAGGCAATTTTCCTCTAAGTAGCCATCACTCATGCTTTGCACTAAAGTATAGCTAAATACAAATGCATCAATTTGAAATACACAACTACTAGCAAGGCCACTCGCCACACACCACTCACGGTTTGAAACTCCCGCCCCAGTCTCCAAGTCCAACAGGCACTCAGGTACTGCCTCATGAAGTTGATGTCATCACGCACACCCCTGTATGTTGATGACATTGCAAGATACACTGGCAATGTGTGATGACGTCAGCCATAACTTAAAAGTGTAAATAAAATAAAAATAAATAAAAACATGAATTCAAAGGGCCACTTAGAAATTCGTGGCACCCCATTATTTTGCCCTCAAAATGGACATGTATCCAGTTAGACTAGCCCGGTCAACAAATGTAAAATAAATAAAATAAAATAAACAGTGCCCACACTATGGCTATACCATATCTTACATCACTCATCTTACAGCTTTTCATGCATGATTCTGTAGCTAAATCTCTCTGTATTCTGGGATCCAAGTTATTCAAAACCCTTAATATTGAGTCACCTACTATTAATATTGCCTTCCTTCCATTTTTATTAGGGTTAGGTATTTTATTTGGCATATACATTTGACTGCTTAAACTTGTGGGAGAATTATTTGTTAAGGAACCCCTCAGTGCTCTTCTTCTCTTTTTCATGTACGGAGAGTCAGTTTCTATCTCAGATACTTCAGGTTCACTCAAGGTTCTCTTATTATGTGCTATAGCAACATTTTTACAGTCCCTGCTGTAACATCATCACATAAGTCTGACTTAGTCAACTTATCAAGTGCAGACATAGTTACACTCATTGTGTAAAGCAGACTTGTGTACACTTACCATAAATGTAGATGTTCAAGTGTATTCACTGTTGCAGTCCTGACTTGTGGGATTTCCTGTCATGACAGTCCTTGGCCGGCCTGACTACCAGAGAAAACGTTTTTCCCCTCCCAGGCTGGCGAATGCCCTGGATCTCCCACTGCATTTCTTTCTGTTACAACCACCATGGCAAAAAACACCTTGAAATTATTAAGTCACACTCCACTAGGGCCCCAACTATTTCTGCAGCCTTTCTGAAGGGGGCCCTTACTAAGGACATCTTGGAAGCAACCATCACCTTCTCATCTGTACATACTTTTACAAAGCACTTGGCAGCCTCTTCTGTCTAGAGCAGGATTTGCCACTGCCATCCTGCAGGGCATCCTCTCTTCTCCATAATCTCCTTCCTCTCTCAATTCAGCTTTGGGAATCTTCCCAGAAGTCAGGACTGCAACAGTGAAACACAAAGAACATAGGAGAGCTGTGTATACCTACGTTGTGTACACCTACTGTAAATATAGATGTCTGAGTGTATTCACCATTGCAGACTTCTTTCCCTCCCTCCCTCCCTCCCTCCTACCCCCTTTGCCTACTAGGTAGCCTAATAATAGGGTCCTCTGCTTTCGTTCCCGCTTGTTCACTCAGGGCTCCTCCTGGTAGAGGACAAGAAAATACTGATATCATGACGCGGGCAGCCTTAATTTATACCCAAGTGTACTGACGACGGTCAGGGTGTCCGCCAGCCTGGGAGGGAAAAACTGTTTTCTCTGGTAGTCAGGCCAGCCAAGGGCTTTCACAACAGGAAACTCCACACATCAAGACTGCAACGGTGAAGCATGAAGAACGTCTTTCAGTTTCCAGATAAAGATTATAAAGATGAACCTCAGTCTGAATTCCTAAATCTAAGAGAGTTGAAGTCTGCATAAAACTAAGTACAAGTTGAGTGTCCGCCCAAACTTTTTAATGAAACATTTGATTCTTTGGCTGCATGCCAACAGGAGGCTTACTAAGAAATAAACTGTTTTGACACAAGAGATAAACAATACACTGTTTGAGTACTAACTTTTTAATATTTTAATATTTGGAAAAACAATATTTTTCTCTTTTGTATCATGTACACTACAAGAAAAATATTCTTGGTTATTTACCTCACATTTCGTACAGAGCTCACTCCCTTGGAAAAGTCTATCAAACATACACCGTACATTTTACCCATACCACACATAAGCAAATAACATCTAGAAAGATCTAGAAAGCAAATCCTTAAAACAGTAGCTGTCCATCTGATCCATATTCAGTATAGTACTCCTCTCCTATATGCTGACATAATGATAAAGGTTTGTCAGCAGGTTGAGAGAGCGCACAGAAACAATCAGTGAAAAGAGCTAGAAGGGTAACAATAATAAGAATAGGGAAGTGCAAGGACCCAACTTACATTACAAAAGACTCAAAACAAAAGTCAGGCAAATTGGCATTCCACATCATTAAAGGAATAAAAAGAAAATATCCTTCACTGTGCTATAATTACAGCGCCACCAGCAAAAATATGGTGGCATTTGAGGGACTGCTGCAAAGAGAATGCAATTCTACACTTGGATATAACTACTGATAACCCTGTCTTGGGCTTTAAGGCACAGAATCCAGTTGTAGGGAGTGATGGCAAGATGATGCAGTTGCTTCAAATGCTAAAAGCCTTGTGAGATGACACACTTTTCCAGATGGCCAATGGCTAGATAAAAGCATCTCTTCTGCAACCATTGATTAGTGCATTACTAGCCATTTCAACGATCAGTTTTGTATCATATTTTCAAAATCAGTAGTAGATCAAGCCAGCAGCTCAAGCACTAACTTAACCATCATGAATATAATCCAAAAAAGTAAAAATCTTCCCTAAAAGGCCTCAAAAGGATTGACTTTGGAATATGGAACTGATAATTAAAATTATTTTTTTAATAACTGAACACCACAGAAAAGAGAATGAACAAAAAAGAAAAGCAAGCAGCATATTATATATTATACAATGATTATTAGTATTCAAAAATGTGCATGCTGATTGGTCAGCTCAACCAGTGTGCCCGCTGTAAGTCAAGTATATACTAACAGAAAAAAGTTTTGACACTGAAGTGTGATAGGACTTTCTTCTATTAGTATATGCTATGGAAGTACACATCTTATACACATCTCAACTGTCCAGATTATCACAGAATGTCCAGAATTTTGCTTCATATTTTTGGTCTATCCCTCATAAAATTTGTGGTTTTCTGATAAATCACTGAGGAGTAGAGTCACTAAATAATGGCATGCATTTCAGTTTCAGAATTCATATCCTTCAGGCAATGCGCAGTAGCATAAATCCTGTTATGCCAGCAGCTTTCTAAGTTTATAACAGCAACATTTACAATTGGTCACTATTTTGAGGCCTTTGCCTCCTGTTATTTAAGGCTTGGTGACATTTCTTGAGCTAAGAGGTTAAGAGGTACATACGGAAGGCAGAGCAAATGCAAGGAAATTCAGGTACATTCTGCAAAACTAAAAAAATATATATTATTTTCCTTGTATTTTTGCCCTGTCTCTCTCGTACCTCTACACTGTCCAGATTTTAGAGTTTTCTTAGAAAAAAAAAAAGGCAACAGACCTTCATTTCTCCAGTGCATGTTTTCAACAGCGTGAGAATGTGAGTCCCCACATGCATGCACTGTGCACAGTACATCAACAAACAAGGAAGAATGAAGAAACAATGTGGAGGAACACTAAGGCACTGTTAACTCATTCACTCCAATGGAGCTCAGGAAGTTTGCACTGTAACTTCCAATGGGTGGGGCCTAAGCATTTTAACAGAATCAGATTGTCCTCACATTTCAAACAAACACTCATATGTCTGGAACCATAGGGGTTATGAAATGGCAAACTCTTCAGCACAAACTATTTTTACAGTGGTAGTATTCTTTAGATTCTAGGTCTTAAACTGAATTTTGTAAGTTACAGTAAACACAGTAACTATTACATTTGTAATATTTTGTAGTAAACAACTTACAATATCTCAGCAACCCCTGAAGTTACACACAAACTATTAGCAACATTTCATTCATCTAGCTGAGAGCTTTCATATGAGGCTAAGAAGTTCTGTCTGTGTTACTTAGAAACATGTGAAAATGATATCTATATAAATTAATATCATAAAAACAACAGTTAATATCTATTTGCTGCACAAAGTAAAATGTTGCCTTGTAGCAAAAAAGAAACAACCAGCAGTACATCCAACAAAGTCTTTCAGCTTTTCCCAGTTTGGGGTCACCACAGTGGAACTCTGGTCCACTAATGATTGGCAGTGAATTTTTACAGTGTCAAGTTACCAGCCCAGCACCCAACCTTCAAAGAAGGCACACCAACACACGCTCGCACCTACCTGCATGTCTTTAAATTCACTCAACCGCGGGGAGGACATGCAGACTCCACACAGAAGGCACTCCAGCCGAAAATCGAACCGGAGAACCTCTTGCTGTGAGGCAACAACACTAACCTCTGCACCACTACAGCCAGATAACCACCAGTATATCCAAAAATAACGTCTTGGCCAAAGCCTTCAAGGAGTATAACACAATGTAAAAAACTTGCCCCATATATACACATACAAACGCATCAATTAAACAATTAAACAATTAAAGAAATACTCTCCCGTTACATTCTTCATTTAGTCCCCTTGGAGACAGGTTGTCAAATTTAAAAATGTAAGTAGATTCTTTTAAAAGCAACTGTTTTTTTAATAAAAGAACCATCAACTCTAGATATTTGTATTTTTCCAAAACAGTACTTTGTAGCTCTTTACTTTCTCCATCATGAAACAAACTAAAATGTTCAGCTATAGAGCTCTCTGCTTTTTATTAACAATATCCCTCACATGTTCTAAAATTCTAGTTTTAAAACACCTTTTTTTCTACAGTATAGAATTTGTTGCAAGGACATCTCAAGGCATATATAACACCTTCAGTATTACAAGTGAAATAACCACAAGTTCTAAAAGGAACATTGTTAATTCTAGGGAAAGATTTTATCACATGCTTGCAAGCCTTGCACTTGCCACAAGCAAATGTGTCACACATCTTCAAACTATATGGTACATTAGGAGATGGAATGCTGAATTTACCTCCTACCAAAAAATTCTGTATACTTTTTCCTTTTCTGTAGGAAAATACTAGTTCTTTACTCAACCACTTCGAAGCATCCTTAAAGATGTCAAATTTTGCCAGAAATATCTAACTTGATCTATTATTTTTGAACTAAGGCAACTATATGTTGTAACAAAATATACATTTTCATTTATCTCTTTCTTATATACACCCCCAGTATATTGCCTATCCTGATAGCTTTTCTGGTATCCATTAATTCTGTGTATAAATTTCTGCCAACTATCATGTACTGTCTTCACATCATAACCCCTATTTTAAACATATAGTTTTATCTAGTTCTTGTTTGAGATACTTTTCAGTGTTACATAGCTTAGACAAATGAAAACATTCACCAAAAGAAATAGCTTGTATCATGTGGGGTGGATGGTAACTTTGGCCATACAAAAATTGTGTACCTTCATTAAATTTCCAATGAACTGAAGTTTTTAAAATATTCTCTTCTGAAATATCTACTATGACATCTAAAAAAAGGACACAAGTCCTGATCTCCAAACTGTCAAATTTCAACCCAAACCTATAATATCCATTTACCTGCACTAGACAGAGGTGAAATATTAATGCTGTTGAGTATGCCAATGTGTAAGCTTTAAGATGACATATTTTAAAACATTGTACATAGCATAGTTTTGGAATTACTGATGCAAATATAATCAAGCAATATTTGACGCCTAGAGGTGTCAGTAAGAGTTAAATGCAGATGCACCTGGAGGCGTCACTCAGATGTAATGAGTAAGCATTTTTTGTTAAACAATGTCATTGCATAATATCAATAACTGACTTGTGGGTGTGGGTATATGAGGATTTACCTATGGCTGGCTTTGTTTAATCACTCGGGCTTTGCCCTTGTGATCAAACCACTCCGACCATGGGTGAATCCTCAGTATACCCACACCTACTCATCAGTTAATGCTTAATAATCCAGTAAAGCAATAAGAAGCAAATAAGTAAACAGAATCAATGAAACAACAGGCAAGCAATATGAAATAAAGCCCCAAACAGCATTTTTTTTATACAAACAAAATTACAACATAAGACACTATGATGAATTTTTCACTGGAAGCAATGTGTGAAAAAAAAAAGGACAAGAAAAAAGCTGTTCAGGTGAGAAAGTACTAGAAGGACAGAACATGGATGCCACTCACAGCCTGCCCCTCCTCTCTAACACTGTGACCATGCACACTGGAGTTTCAGTGTCTTCTCTTCTACTTCTGCCCACTGCAAGTTGCCTGCCAGACAGTCAAGCTAAATATGGCCTGCCTGGGAAAGAGTATGAAAGAATAACTATCGAAACAACAGCTCTGCGGAACAGAAAAAATAAATCAGCAGTATGGTTTGAGGTGTAAGAAGCTACAAGAAAAAATACACTAAAATGGTAACACTATTTGTGAGAAAAATATCAAGCCTGAAGAATAATCCTTCTTTCTGTAGAAGAATGAAAAAGCAGTGGCAAAAGAACCATTAGTAAGACTATGGGAGAAGGAGCATTAAAAATGAAGAACAGAGAAAAGGTGAAACTTTCATTCATTGCTTACAAGTGCTTAACTGCAGGAAATTTAATGTCTATATAAAAAAAATAGAATATGAATGAAAAAGGATGACCTCCATCAAGCAGCACACAGCTCAGCAGAGTAGCTCAAAACATCATGGATTGCCATACAGTAAATAAAGAAGTCAAGGGACTCCAGTGTTTTTGAGGTGTATCCTGTTAGGGCGTTCAGCTGTTAACCAAAAGGTTGATAGTTCAAGCCCACTCAGCGATGATGATTCTTGTTAGGGATGTCCAATATGATCTAGCAGTTAGGACTCCTGGTTTTCATCCAGGTGGCGTCTGTTTGACTCCCTTATCAAAATGGGCCACTCTCTTGGGGGTTGGCATAATGGTTAAGGTGTTTACATTACAGACACACCAGACAAAAGGTGCAGGGTTTAATTCTCAAAGGGAATAATTGGCTAGGCTTAAAATGGCCCACATGGGCAGTTAGCCTAGTATGAGGTTATGAACCTTATGAACTACTGAGAAATACAGTGGGTGACAGAGTCTGAAGAAACAGTGTAGGACAAATATGTGGAATGATGGTGTGAGCCTCTGACACAGTGCATTTGACAGACAAAAAATACCTTGCAGGGGCAGTTTAAGAAAACGTTGAACAGTGGTAATAACGCAACATGAAGAAATTAACCAGGGGCAATGGGGGTCAGCAGGTAGGACGGGGACAAAAGAATGCTAGAGGGTTCCCAGAAAGGGACAAAAGATGGGCAGGCACTATGTAGGCAGGAAAATTGGAGATAATAAGCATGTGGTTATAGAGGATAAGAGAAATGACAGATGGTTAATAAAGTGAAAGGGATTCAAAGAATCTGGACAGATAAATTTGTGCCATTCCAGAAGAACTCTGTAATGACCACCTGTACAAGGTGGAATGTCTGAAATTACATTTTTACAAATACACAAACAAAAATTCATATTTTTCTTTTATTCAGTGAGAATTTACTCTTCCTACCACCACCACATACAAGGAGACCCCCTGCGTCACTTTAATAAACAATGAAATCCAGGATCACAGTACCTCAGGAATAGGATGTAGTGACTTTGGAATTAAATCTTTTCACTCAAACAGCCACACAGAAACCATCATCACAGGCTAGCCAGCAATCATTGTATGACACCAACTTTGTACAGGACAAGATAACAGAAAGGAAGGAAGTACAAATATCTAGAAAGGCAGAAATGGAAGAGGCATAAAGAGGTCACTCAAAGGACACAGACTATTCCATTGGTGAAGGCAACTGAAGAACAGACAGAGGCATGTAGGAATAAAATGATGGAGGGTGGTAAATAGGAGGTGAACAATGCAAATAAGAGGATAACTGAGATGACAAAATGGACTGTAAGGAGAATGAAAGTTGCTAGCGGAGTGAGAAAGCCAGAACAGGAATTATGGGTAGCTGCAGTAAAGGCAGGAAGTAAGAGCTTTGGAATAATAGAAGAAAGATATAAAAAGGGACTGGATGTACAGTAGGCAGGATGGAAAGCAATGAAATGTAGCAAATGGCAGTCAGGCTATGAGAAAGGATAAGAAGCAAACTAAACACAGGTTATAGAAAGTAGAAGGAGGAAGAACTAGTGAGGGAGATGAGGCTGGTGTCAGGGATTAGGAATGATCACTAAAGGCATTAGACAGAGAGACTGGAAAGAAAGAAGCCCAATGGCCAAGGAATGGTCCCAACAGCTGATATTAGGAAGTGTCTGCAAGCAAGTGACCAATGTTGCCACAAAAGGCAGCTAGCAACTGTATGTTTGGTACTTACAAGTACAAATGGCTTGTCAAGCAGGATAATGTAAGTGGCAGTAAATGGAGCTAGAATGGGCAGCTGGCAAGGTGCTTGACGAGTGTGGTGGCATGCACTTGTAATCCTAGCTACTTGGAAGGCAGAGGTTGTTTGATCTAATCATGTGTGTGATAGGCCAAAAAGTTGAACCTACAAAAAAATGCAGGAAGTTAGTAAACAAAATGTTATACTCAGAAGTGTTAGCAATACCAATGAATAGGCAAGTTCAAAAATAAAATTGCTGGCTAAGAGAATCTGTTGGCAGGAAATGGGGGGGGGCATACAGAGCACTATACCTGGCATAGATTGTATCTGAGATCATAATGGTCCTGCTCACATACAGACTTGGAAATTGTATACAAATGATTATACTGTTTAGCTAATGTGTTAAGGGTAAGGATCAGACTGCAGTAGGGAATGAAAATTAGGAGCAATAATAACAAAAATAACTGAAATTAAAACGCAGAAGAATAAGAAAGAAAGACTAAAACAGAAGTAAGGGTGTAGGGTGCTGCTGGATAATACTTAAAGTGTAGAAACAGAGACATTCTTAGGTGAACAAACAGAGGGTACACAGAAGGAATTAGACACACTTGTGCCAATGAGGAAAAATAAAGTATGGTATATGACATCCCCTGGGTATAAGATGTACTGAAAAAAGGAGGGGGATCAGCATAGGAGAGAGTGATAATCTATGTAACGGAGGAGCTCAGAACTGATGTCAGGAAGAGAGGGAGGAAGAAGCAAACAGAGGTTACAATGGGAAATGGAGGAACAACTATGAGACTAGCAGGAAACACTGCAGGTATAGTAGGAAATGGAGGAACAACCATCAGACTGGCATGGAACACTGCAGGCATATCAGGAAACGGAGGAACAACCATCAGACTGGCAGGGAACACTGCAGGCATATCAGGAAATGGGGGAACAACCATCAGACTGACGGGACACTGCAGGCATATCAGGAAATGGAGGAACAACCACCAGACTGGCAGAGAACACTGCAGGCATATCAGGAAATGGAGGAACAACCAGCATACTGGCAGGGAACACTGCAGGCATATCAGGAAATGGAGGAACAACCATCAGACTGGCATTGAATACTGCAGGTATAGCAGGAAACGGAGGAACAACCATCAGACTGGCAGGGAACACTGCAGGCATATCAGGAAATGGGGGAACAACCATCAGGCTGGCAGGGAACACTGCAGGCATATCAGGAAACAGAGGAACAACCATCAAACTGGCAGGGAACACTGCAGGCATATCAGAAAATGGGGGAACAACCATCAGACTGACAGGGGACACTGCAGGCATATCAGGAAACGGAGGAACAACCATCAGACTGGCAGAGAACACTGCAGGCATATCAGGAAATGGAGGAACAACCAGCAGACTGGCAGGAAACACTGCAGGCATATCAGGAAATGGAGGAACAACCATCAGACTGGCACTGAATACTGCAGGTATAGCAGGAAACGGAGGAACAACCATCAGACTGGCAGGGAACACTGCAGGCATATCAGGAAATGGAAGAACAACCATCAGACTGGCAGGGAACACTGCAGGCATATCAGGAAATGGAGGAACAACCATCAGACTTGGCAGGGAACACTGCACGCATATCAGGAAATGGAGGAACAACCATCAGACTGGCATTGAACACTGCAGGTATAGCAGGAAACAGAGGAACAACCATCAGACTGACATGGAACACTGCAAGCATATCAGGAAATGGAGGAACAACCATCAGACTGGCAGGGAACACTGCAGGCATATCAGGAAATGGAGGAACAACCAGCAGATTGGTAGGGAACACTGCAGGCATATCAGGAAATGGAAGAACAACCATCAGACTGGCAGGAAACACGGCAGGCATATCAGGAAATGGAGGAACAACTACCAGACTAGCAGGGAACACTGCAGGCATATCAGGAAATGGAGGAACAACCATTAGGCTGGCAGGAAACACTGCAGGCATATCAGGAAATGGAGGAATAACCATCAGACTAGCAGGAAACACTGCAGGTATAGCAGGAAATGGAAGAACAACCATCAGACTGGCAGGGAACACTGCAGGCGTATCAGGAAACAGAGGAACAACCATCAGACTGGCAGGGAACACTGCAGGCATATCAGGAAATGGAGGAACAACCATCAGACTGGCAGGAAACACTGCAGGCATATCAGGAAATGGAGGGACAACTACCAGACTAGCAGGGAACACTGCAGGCATATCAGGAAATGGAGAAACAACTATCAGACTGGCTGGGAAAACTGCAGGCAAATCAGAAAATGGAGGAACACCCATGAAACTGGCAGGGAACACTACAGGCATATCAGGAAATGGCAGAACAACAGTGAGATTGGTAGGGAACACCACAGGCATATCAAGAAATGAAAGAACAACAGTGAGAATGGCAGGGAACACTGTAGGCATATCAGCTATGGCAGAAGTTTAAAAATGGTGCGGGGGTGACAATGGTGAATGTGGATAGAAAAAAGAGCAAAAAGGAAAGAAGTACCCCCTGTATGTGTAGGAAGAGTTCAGGAAGGCAGCAAGGGAAACAACATACAATACTCTGAAACAGACAGAGGTAAAAAATATCAGCTTCAGTATACAGAAGCTAAGAAAATAACAAGTAAAACTAGATCAGCTAAAGCCAGAATGGAAAAAAAATCTGTCAAGTATTAAGGTGGAGATACATTTTTTCAAGTACAGAACATAACAAGAGGAACAATGTTAATAATCAAAATGATTTGTGAATGGAAGGACATAGAAGATGGAGAAGGGTGGAGCAGATACAAAAAAGGAAAAAATTAAGGAATATGGAAAGCTTTGATAGAAGAAGGAAACTGAATTCAGAAATGTGAAACAGCATGACCAAGCTGAGGGAGGACAAGATGCAGGGGTCAGATGGGTTACCACCAGAAATTCTCAGAAACCATACAAAGGTTGCAGTGAAGCCTCTGACAAATGTGCTCTTTAGATCACTACACAATGAAAAGATACCAAGGGATGGAGAGAGCCACAAGACATCTCTCCACAAGGACATGGGTCTATATTAGATCATTGAATGATCTAAACAGCGAACGCTCACATGAACAAAAAATGCAGGACCTCAAAAAAGTTATTGTGGGGGGCTGCATCCCCCACACCCCCGCTAAATATATATTCCAACTCCGAGATCTCACTACAGTGAGGAAAGGGCAAACATTCTGATCTTCTCTGTACTACGATAAAAAAAAACGTTGAGGTCCTGCATTTTCACTCATGTCAGTGTTCGCTATTTAGAACATTCGATGTTCTAATATAGACCCCAAGGACACAGCAGAACCACGCCTGCAAACTACAGACCTACTTTTCTGACCTAGTTAACAAGGAAATTAATGCAACATATTCCCTGGGAAAGATTCATGGTATGTCTGGCCTGCACACAACTTGAAGGCATGGATCACCATATGTTTGCAGTCACAGTGTGCTTCCAGTCCAGCTTTATGTGACTTTATAGCTGGGCTAAAGTGCCAGTCTACCTCATTTTCACTATAACACTTGAGTTAGTTTTTGAAAGAAGGCTACAGAATACACATCAGTGGTTAGGAGTGGGAAATAAAATGCTGAGATAGGTTGAAAAGTGACTGTTAGGGAGTAGTTGTAAGATTATAATGGGGATGGCCCTACTACGGCAAAGCGGTGTGATTGATGGTGCATCACAAGAGTTGGTTCTAGACTTGGTACTCTTTAAGATGGTGCATCACAGGAGTCAGTTCTGGACCTAGTATTCTTTAAGATGGTACCTCATAGGGGATGGTTTCAGATCTGATGCTCTTTACGATGGTACATAAGAGGGGTTAGTTCTGGCCTTGGTACTCTTTAAGAAGGTGCATCACAGGCAGTACTGGACCTGATACTTTTAAAGATTGTACATCACAGTATTTGGTTCTAGACCTGATACTCTTTAAGATGGTGTATCATAGGCATTGGTTTTAGACTTGGTACTCTTTAACATGGTGCATCACAGGGGTCAGTTCTCGCCCTGATACTCTTTAAGATGATGCATCACAGGGGTTGCTTCTAGACCTCATACACTTCAGTATTTGTTTTGGACATGTTGGAAGACACTGACAGCATAATCAAATTATAAAAAGATAACATCAGGGTAGGGAAAACAGTAGGAGACATGGTGAGATCCTAGCAAGGTCTCCAAACAAACTTACAAAGTAGGTAGAAAAGTGGCAGATAACATTTATTACAAATATATGGTGTGCATATGGGATACAATAACCTGGCAGTGAGGTGTAGACACAGAACTGAATGCAAGCATACAGACTGACAACAGGATTTGGAGTGGTTATTACAGTATCATTGGCCTTCTACTGTTGAGTGAAAACAATGTACAGTTGTTAAGCACTGGTTAGACCTCATCACGAGTACTATATGCAGTTATTCAGGGTGTACAGAGCCAGGGACGTAACATTACTAAAAAAGTCTACCAAGGAATACAACAATGGCACTTCAGAGAACTTCTGTATTGCACAGCTTATAAACAAAGGGACTGTATCTAGATCTAGAGATGTCATTGTCCTTTTTAAATATATAACTTCATTTTAATAGCAGTCACCCATTTAATCAAAAGCGGGCCATTGTAAAGGGTCAATTTGTTTGGGAGGCCCAGATGGTGTCAACATTTGAAGATTTTGCAGATGAATGTGACTTAATAACGGATATGTTTTTGGCAAGGGGATATCCAATTAAAATGGTTAGTGAGTTAATGTTGGAAGTGATTAATAAAAGGGAACGTGAATTTTATATTCCTATCTTAGGCATTAAAAACATTGTTAATAATCATCAGACAGATTTAAGACCATTAGTAAAGCAAGGGTATTCTAAAATGTATGAGTTAAATGGAAGCAGTGCCTATTTAGGGAAAGCCTCATTTGTAACGGTATTTAGTGTAGATAGTTTTGCAACAAAAAGCATCTTGGAAAAGAACTGGGTGATTTTAAAGGAAGACAGACTTGTAGGACAGAAGGTGGGTGAAAGACCAAAAATTGTTTATAGAAAGGGTAATCATTTGAAATCAATCTTAGAAAATATTAATGAGTTTAATGGGGATAGGGCTAATATTAATATAAATATTAATTTCAGGATGTCAAAGTACGGGTACTGTTCAGCTTGTAGTTTTATTCTAGAAGGACAGCAGTTTGTTGTAAATGTTATAAAGTTTATGGTAGGGGGTGTTTTGATTGCCAGACAGCAAGGGTAGTTTATGCAGCCCTGTGTGAGGCTTGTTTAGTATTTTATATAGGGAAGACTCAATGTAAATTAAAAGACAAGATATTGGAACAAATAAATGACATTAAAAAGAAATGTGATTCAAATGCGTTAGCATGGCATGTGTTGAGGAGTTTTCTGATCATGCTTTTAAATTTATTATAACTGAAAAGTTATTGTTGGATGAGAGGGGAGGACAGTGGCCATTGAAACTGGAGATGCAGGAGTTATATTGGCAATTGTTTTTGAATGGTGGAGTGTGGTCAGGTCTGAATGACCAAATTTCAATTAATTCCCTCTTAAAATTAAAATCTTTAAGTAGAAAATAATGTTTATAAGAGTATTGTTACTGAATTTAGTACAAGTGTGCATGTTTGATAACATTAAGAGTATTGTTACTGAATTTAGTACAAGTGTGCATGTTTGATAACATTTTATGTGTTTGTATATGTTATTTTGAGTGTATTGCAATCTTGTCTCCAGTCCTCCCTCAGTTTGCTGATGACTCCCTATTATCTATTTTGCTGAGAACCCTACAGATCTACTATTTATCACACAAAAATCCTTTCAGCTTACTGAATCCTGGCTATCTAACCAACAACTCATTCTTAGCCCCCCAACCCCCCTCTTCCTCCCAAAATCCCTCTACTATCTGATATCATCATTTACCATCTCCTCACTAAATAATACTTTCATTTCCCTTGAAACGCATACTAAGCCCCTTGGTATGACCATAGATGACCGGTTCAAATTTGACTTACATGTACATCAATGTATTAAGAAAACTCACCAAAAGCTTGGTTTATTGTGTAGAAATAAAAGGTTCTTCACCCTTGACGCTAGAATCTCACTCGCCCATGCCTTCCTTCTTCCTCATCTCTTTATGGCTCACAAATCCTAACTAATCTACAGTCTTCTCCTCTTTCCAAATTAGAATCTACATACAATAAAGTAGCCAGATTTGCTGCAAACTTGTCTTTCAGATCTCATCACTGCCTAGCACTGAAGTCACTTAACTGATTAGAGTTTCCTAACAAACTCTTATTTTCTCAACTTCAAGTTATTCATTCCATACTGAATAAACCCCACAACTACCCTAGACTCTTAGAACTTGTCTCTCTTTACACCCTCCCCTCGATCTCTCAGAAGTTCTGACCAACATCTACTTCAAATTTATAAACCTAATAAATCTGTTGGACAGTATCTCTTCAGCTCTTCTCTTGCCTCCCATTGGAACAAACTTCCTCTGCCCTTGAGAAATGTTCATGAATTTAAGAAAACACTGAAACCGAGTGGTAATAGTACCTGGTCTTGTCTCTGTAATCATTCAAATTGAACTCCTTCCCTACTTTAGCTCTGCTTCCTTCCTACTACCTTCCTTTTGCTTCTCTGTTATCTTCTCTATCTCCTTACTTATAGTTATATCATAGCATTATTACTGCTGATATTGTTAAATTTATAAATATTTGTCTTCCACTGTATCTCATTGTATTCTTACTGTTGTTTTGTGGAGATTTTCTCCCTGGGCCTCCACTGAAAAAGGGTTATGCCCAGTTGGACCATCCCAGTTAACAAATGTCAAATAAATAAATAAATTACTGAATGAATGCCGTAGTGCCATTTTATTGGTTATTTTTGGAGGCTTGGCTGTGACATATGCATTGAGATATTTTAAAAAGAGGAAATTATTGTATTTTACGTGTTTCTCATGAAGTGTTTTTATGAATAAAGACAAAAGCACTTAACAACATTCTTCAGTGTTTTAAATTAGTCTAGTCATAATTTAAATAGAGTTTTGGAGCCACAATGTATATTTTTGTGCTGTAAGTAGCGTTCCTGTTAGCAGTCAAGCGAATTCGTTTATACAGAAAATTGACCCCAGAACTGCACCCTGTACTACTATTGGACACAGACAGCTCCTAAATGCTTTATACCACAAATGGGTCCCCTCAAATTATCTATGGTAAGATCCCAGTTATTCTTATTAGGGATAATATATAATTATCAACCATGGGATGGGTAAGACCAGACTACAACCAAATGGGATAGGTTATTTTGAGCACAAAAATGGAAATTGACTAGGCCTAAAATGTCCTGTAAAGGCAGCTTGCCTAGTACTTAACACTAAACTTATGAACTGAGTTACTGAGCTATTGGGATTATATACCATAAGCAAGGAGAAACAAGGGAAAATGAAAATGAGAAGTAGAGAGTGAATCCAAAAGGGAGTTAGCTATAAATTGTGGAAACAAACTGCAACATGGACCTAAGAAAGTTTTATTTCTTTGACAAGGTTGTTGGTTTACGGAACAGACTACCAGAGTGTGAGATGGATTTTGACTCAGGAGATGCATTCAAAGGGTTTTGAAGAGTAGGAAGATGTGGGTGCTATCACCATACCAAGGGCAGACCAGAGAGACAAATCATCTCTGTCAGAAGTAATAAATATATATGCAGTGATGTATACAAAGACATTATAGAATACAGCTAACTCTCTGGCCCACAGATGAGCCTCTCTACCTTCTTTAAAGACACTAGAAACATCTAAAACTGAGGCAAAGTACCAGAGACATCGCCAGGGCTTTTGTAACTGCACACAATCTACAGGATATAGACCCCTCAATTCCCAGTGTAGCCCATCCCACCCCGCCCTGGAAAGTGTATACCTTTGCACAGCATACCTCTTCAATACTGCAAAAAAATACACTGAAATGACAGGTTTGAGCAATAGATTTTCCACTGTGTGACTCCTTAAAACTCTTGTATAAGAGGCAACATGGGATTTGTTAGTTGGGATATTTTGCAGGCACCCTAATGGTTATGGATATTAGCTGGGTAAGACAAGCCTGTGTTGCCAAACATTAACCAAACAGTCCACTTATGCTGTGCTGATGTGGCCATAAGAAGGCTGAAACATGCATGTCCACAGCTATTGGTGTTTAGCTTTACTGGCCTGAACTTGCCCATAACAGATTTAAAAAGGAAAAAAGTCATGGGCATTCAGAATTACCATATAGCTGAAACATCTGATGTCCTTAAGGGATCATTTGCATATATCCCATGTTACCTCTAATGCAAGATGTTTTAAGGAATGACACAGTGGAAAAATCTGCCTTGGCTGAACTTTTATTTTAGTTTTTACTGATTGTTTTTTCTGTATGACCTTGTTACTCATTGTTTTGGCTTGAGCAATAGCACATTTAGTCAATCAGAAATTCTGAAAGATGGCGTTTTAAGAAAATTTTCAATTTAATAAAATAAAACCACTGTAAGTAAGCCAGGGGTTTTCTTTAATTTATAGTGTAGCTCATCTTTTCAAATAAATAAATTATTTTTATAGTGCATGTTGTGACAGGTAGGATACATTTCTGCCTATCTTCAAATACTCATTATACAGATCTACCAGTTAATAAACTAGCAACCTATCATTTTAATCTCCACTACAGTAAAGACAGTGAAGCCAATCTATGACTTTAGAAGTTAGTATTCATATCCCTCGTTAAGATGAATTTCAGCAGCACAAAGGAAATGCATAACTATAAATTGGAAGATATATGCTTCTCCGCATTTTTCAGATTTTGTAACTCTAATATATTTAGTTAGTGATAAAGAAATTAATACAGTAAGAACAAGATCCAGCAGGGAGATGATAAATTATTCATTTTGGCTTAAATTAATTGCTTGAAAAATATAAAGATGACACATTACAAAACAAAGTATGTAGTATTGCTTTTAGAAATGTCTGTGGATGATCATTCTATGTAATTTTACTACTTTGTTTAGCTTAACTGAACAAGATATAGTTAGATTGTATGTTTAAATTTTAATGTGAGATTTTTGTTTTTGGCTTGGTTTTACAGTGGGTGGCAATTTTAACAGGGTAACCAATTTTAATTCTGAGACTCATTAATCCAAGTCAGAGCATTCTAATTTACTGCACCCCAGATAATCCCTGCTTGATTAGCAGTGCAGACAATGGGAGGACTAGATACGGGGAGGATGAGAGTGAATGGCTGATACTGACTCACCCATCACAGTAGGAGGGAGGCTGCAGAGACTTGTTGCTTTAAGAGCCAGGACAGCTCAATGCTACTCTTAGAATATCACTAGGTAAAGAGGTTCCTCATGTACTGATGTGAATGCAGAGCTCACAAGGCTGCCTCAGGGTGGGAGACAGCTCGGGCACATTCCATGCTGCATGAGCATCCTCCATCTCCTCACTGGTACCAGACAGGGGTCATGTTTAGCCCAGGGTAGCCCAAGATGGGTCCAGTAGATCCAGTGAATGAGGAGAGAAGCTAGTGGCAGCTGATGGTCAGCTGTGGAAAGATGGAGTAATTAAAAAAAATAGCAACACTAAATGAGCAAAAATGAGGACTTACATATGCTAAGTCTGAGATAGTTAACACTCAGAGTTTCCCTTTTCTCCAAGGTATTGCAATGCTGGGGTTAGTACAAATTGTGCTGTTCACAAACCACAATAGTCACCTCATAACCATCAATATTTAAAAAAATAAAACCCTATTTGTGGAAACCACAAATGAGGAATGGGTTTCTATGATTTCCATTTAAACAGGGTCACCAGTTGTCTGGACAGGGTGCTGCAAATAACAGTAATCATGTAACCTACATATAAGAAAGTACATAAGACCCATGTGGGAATTGGCATATGTACATGTTCTTACCTCCACAATCACTAATGCTGCTACTAATGCTTAACAAGGACTGTTTGGAATACAAACATATTAAATACTGAGTAATGTGCATACTCCTGTTCATACATCAATGGTCAATAAGAAACCTGGATTCTTCTGTGGATAACTCAGTCTTATCTGATTGCCATTTTCCACCCATACCTCTCAACCTGTTACAAAAATTCTGGACAATACCAAAACGTATTGGAAGTTCAAATGCTAGGGTGGGTCCAGTAGATCCAGGGATATTTTTAAATATTGTTCTTATAAATTTAGAAAAGTACTAGAATAACAGGTTTTGCCTTATCTTGCATTTCCACAAGGATATGAAGTGTGAAACTCACAGAAAAACACATTTTTTGAGGAACAGACCAAAAATATTGAAACAAAAAATCTGTGCATTCTGTGAAATTTTGGATAGTTGAAAAGTATGTTTCCACCACAGTCAGGAAATCCTTCTATCTGACCCAAGTAACTTCAAAGCAAATATCCTCAAGTTCCAAAGATGTCATTGTACTGCCATGCTCTTCATTATTGAATACATATCACTGAATACAATGCTGCCTTTGAAATGAACAACAATGTAGGCATTTCTCTAAACCTGAAAGGCCCCAAAGGGTTCTAACTAAGAAAATGAAGGGCCTTAAACCCTTTAACTATACCAGTTGATAAGCACGAGTCTCCATATACTCATTAGCCTATGGTCTGCTCTGAGGTAACCAATGCCTTGCTTTTTGAGCCATCAAAGTCCCAGTCCTATTTGACCTCCTATTTCTTCCCAAAGCCAGTAGTTCTGCAAGCACCCACACTAGGGGCATAAATTAATAACAACAAATACACAAGACTAGCTGGAGGGATGGGTTCCTAACTCAACATATTTACATACTATGAATTAAGTTACTACCACAGGTCAAATAAAGTACTACTTTGGCTACCTTTACGGCTACTCTTATTGATTGTAGGGGTATACACACATTTAGACGATGTTTATCATTTACAAATCTGTTCAATTTGGGACATAAGCATAATTAACTGCTTCTAAAGGGTGGCATGGACTTTTAAGTGAGTGTGCTTAAAGGTGTGTATGGCTACCCATTTTATGATCCCTGTAATTGCTTATCGAGTATTCTTCCTGTGTTCCTATGTTCTTTTGGTGCTTACTTTATAAATCAATAGTTAAATGAAATGGTAGAGTTGCTACATGAGAGAATAATGTAGCTGATGTAACAGCTGCATGTGTGTGTGTGTGTGTGTGTGTGTGTGTGTGTGTGTGTGTGTGTGTGTGTGTGTGTGTGTGTGTCTGTCTACATATGGGTTACCTGCAGGTAGTCAATGTTATTTTAAATCAACCTCTGTTTAGCAGACACGCTTTAGCTGGCAAAACATTTGGTCAACAGCTGTGCAAGACCACACAATCCTGGGGTTAGGGAATATGCCCTTATTCCAGGAGTTGGAATAAATAATTAGAAGAGAATTGGAGGATGCAGGGGGGGGGATTGGCTCCTGCAAAAATATTGCTTTAAAATTTGCATGGCCCAAGGAGTAACCTCAGAGCATGACAGTATTGACGTTTGTGAAAGTTAGCAATATCGATATTTCATCAGTACGGCTACTGCCACTGTGCCCATGTATGCATGTAATATATATAATACATATATGTATAAACAAACATATATTTGTAAACACAAACAGTTTCATGAAGTAATAAAGGGACTGATTTCTAGAAATACTGTGATTAGCTGTAATAATGTGAAGGTTATAGTTGTCAGAAGACTGAACAAGTGGGCGTAGGAAGAGGACGTGGAGGGAGGGATGGAAGGTGACAGGGGCACTAAAACAGCAGCAGAAATACAGACCAAGAAGCATGAGTAAAATTTTACTAATGAAGCACTCAGCTAGGCATCAACTATTTAATAGGAAAAGCAATAAAACCAGTAGGCTGGCTAACAAGTTTCACAGGTTTCGATGAATACACATATGACTTCATGCCTTCAGGGAGTTTATGTTCCTATGCAAATATTTGTCAAGGATGATTACGAAACAGGCTACATTGAATTTAATGTAACCAGGAAATTAACTCATGATACCTGAGCCCAAATGCATTATAAATTAATCGTGCTTACACATATGATTCAGATTTTAATTTAAAAGCAGCTCCAGAGTCTTCTGGCATGATGAACTAATGTATACGTAGCAAGGTTCAGTTGAACTAAAGCTGCAAAATCTTTCTTATGTTTACACAAGAACAATAACACGTCTCTAACCTTCCCTTTGTCATAAAACCAAAACTGTCTACAGGCAGGGCTAGTTAGTATAGCAGTAAGTATTTGCAACAAAATTTCAACTTTTTTTTTCCTTATGTTTACTTATTTATTTTATTTTACATTTGTTGACCGGGCTATTCTAGCTGGATATATGTCCATTTTCAGTAGAGGCCCGGGGAGAAAAGTTCCACAAGGATCAGACAACATTAAAAATATTTAAAATTACAACATTTTAAGATGAAAAATACAATAACAGTTACAAAACATTAAATTTCAGTTACAGATACATTAAAGTTTAGTTAAGATACAATTCCCCTCCCCCTATTTTCACAAGT
The DNA here is from genome assembly GCF_019279795.1 of Protopterus annectens. Taxonomy (NCBI): domain Eukaryota; kingdom Metazoa; phylum Chordata; order Ceratodontiformes; family Protopteridae; genus Protopterus; species Protopterus annectens. The sequence continues at coordinate 815,065,971 of NC_056737.1, forward strand.
AAGGTTTTTTTTTTTATTTTATTTTTTTACACTGTGGGAAAGTATAAGAAGGAAGAGGAAGATTCCCAGAACAACAAAGTCATAAGGAAGGAATGGGAAAAGAGACTAGTTATAGAAGAGAAGACAATCAGGAATGGGACAGAGTAGTAAAGGGGAAGTTACCCCTCAAGCAGAAGCAGGTAGTATGTCTATTAAGTCTACCTTGGGTATGCTAAGTCCAACTTAGAGGTAGTAACCTTTGAAGTGACAATAATGCAAGGTGGAACAGCTTAGGAAAAATTACGTGATGATGAAAACAGGAGGAGAAAGTGTTAAGGGTAAACATGCTGTGATTCTGTCAAAGTTATCCTTGCTGTTTCCCAGTGAATGGGACAGAAATATGCAACCTTCAAGTCACTCCTGGTGAACCAGGTGCTAGCAACAAGAGCTCAGATGTCACAGGAATCAGTAAAGGGAGTGGGAGTTAGTGGCCAAATGCTGGCTCATCCATCTAGGCTGGTTATGAGTCCATCACTGAGCCCTTTACCAAAATGAAGGCCAGAACATGCACTGGACTGCATGGCCAGCAGCCTACCAAGCTGCACACAACTTTCTAGTCATGAGTGGAGCACAACAACAACATAGAAACACAATGGTATGTGGCCCTGACAAAGCAGCCATTACACAGTCACCTGCTGACTGGCAAAGGAGTAGGCTTAGGGACACATACAAAAACAAAAAATCAAGCCAGTCATACATAACCGCCTACTAGCGCAATAATGTCACTACCACTGCCTCAAAATAAAATGTCATTCCCGAAATGTATTCCCCCAGAGAGATTCTTACCAAACTAGGTGATGTGGAATGCTAAAATGTGTCAGGAGTTTCCAGGAAATGCTTTATGAGGAGGAAATACTTTATGAGGAAACTCTTTGCAATCCGTTGCACTTGGCAAAACAAGTTGTACATTGTCATGTGACCACTGTACTCAATTCAGAGTACACATTCTCAGTGGAATTCTCTCATTTTTTATAAGTGGATTTTTTCCTGGCAGTTCTTTCCTTCTACATCCCAAATGTCTGCAGTAGATGAACTGGTGATCATGTAAATTTGTCTCTAGATGAGCTTGTCAGTGAATGTGTCTGTTGATGGACTGATTTCCTAGCCAGAAATGGGTTCCTGCCTTATGCTTACAGCTTGCTAGAATCAGTTCTTACCATAGGTTCATAGATTCATAGGTAGGTACTAGGCTATCGGCCCAAGGGCCTACGCAACAAGGTTCCCTGGCTTACGCCACCCAATAAAGTTATTTTCCTGTGCCACTGTCGAGCAGAGACACAGAAGTGATCCGCGGGGTGTATTTCCTATTTCCCATCATTCATCAGTGTATTTCCTATTTCCCATCATTCATCAAGATTTTTCTTGAAGAGTGCTAACGAAGAACTTTGCTTGACATAGATGGGTAACCTGTTCCAGAGTATGGGAAGTCTCTGGGACATGAGTCTATCCCTCCAGCATGTCCTGTTTATTGTGGTGATAAGGTTTAGGTCCCAAGAGCATGTAGCTCGATGGGATTGGGATTTCTTTAGGTATAGCATGTCCAACAGCTCTGGGTGTGACATAGCTTTATATGTTAGGCAGAGATCACCTCGGAGTAGGCGATACACTACGGAGTAAAGCTGGATGTTTTTGAGACGATCAGTGTAGGGCATTTGTTTGAGGCCAGTAATCCTCTTTGTGAGGTACTTCTGTGGCCTTTCCAGCTGCTGCAGGTGTCTTGTGAGGTACATTCCAAAAGGGCATTGTACTCTATAATGTGTCTAATGAGTGTTGAGTAGAGGGGAACAATGACCTCTTTTTTCCTGGATCAGAACCCTTTTATGATGAGGTGTGCTATGTAGAAGGACTTCTTGACTACTGTGGCGATGTGACTATCAAAGGAGAGACTACTGTCTACCTGGTTCCCAAGGTCTCTTATCTCACATTCGGTTGCTCCCTATGTGGTAGTTCATGGTTGCAGAGTTTTTACCAAAGGGGATGACACTGCACTTTTTGGCATTGAGCTTCAGGTCTTGGCTCTGACACCAGGCATCTGTCTCAGCGAGGCCCTTCTGTAGGATGTCCACATCATTTGGGGACTTGACTATGGCTCCTAGTTTGCAGTAATCTGCGAACCTCGTTAGCCAGAGGCCTTCTGTGTTAGCCTGTACTACAGAGAAGTAGATACTAAACAGGAGAGGTCCCAGGGCTGAACCCTGTGGTACTCCACTTGTCACTGCTTTGAGGTCAGATTTGGAGTCTGCAACTTTTACAGTGTGGGTTCTGTCAGTGAGCCAGTTGGCAACCCATCTTGTGGCATAGGGATTTATACCTAGTTCAGTGAGTTTAGCTATAATTCCAGAATGGGGGATGGTGTCGAAAGCCTTGGCGAGGTCAAGATAGGCTGTGTGAACCACCTTACCCTCATCTACGGCTTTGGTGTTTGCCTCAAAGAAGTCGATCAGGTTCAGGAGGCATGATCTGCCTTTCACAAACCTGAACTGGGTGGGATCCAGAGTTTGGAGGTTACCAATGTCTTTGTTTATGAGTTCCATGATGATACGTTCCATGGCCTTGCAGACCAGGCTCTTCAGGCTAATAGGTCGACAGTTCCCAGGATTAGTGGTGGCTCCCCCTTTGTGGAGTGGGATAACTGTTGCTGTGCACCATTCAGTGGGCACAAAGCCTGATGCAAGGCTATTACTGAACATGGTGCTTAAGTGGGGAGCCAGTTTGTTCTGAAGTTCATGTAAAACGCAGCCTGGGATGTTGTCCAGTCCATGGATGCTGTGTTTTTGGCTTTAGAGAGTGCAGCTTTCACCTGCGTAGTTGTGATTACAGGGACTCTGCATTCTTCCTGTATAGATATGAGCCCTTTAGGGGGTGAGAGGGGGGTAAAGTTAGCACTGAACCTATCTGCCAGGATGTTGGCAATATCAGTTGGTTCTGTAATTTTCTTGCCTTTGTGCTGTAACTCAGAGCAGATCTGTGTTGCCATCGAGATTCTTGACATAGCTACAGAATGCTTTCTGGTTGTCCTTGGAATTAGTGGCTATTTTGTTTTCGTAGCTAGCTTTGGAGGATCTTATAAGGGATCTCATCTTCTTACTGAGGCTGACCAGGGAGCTCTTCCACTCATGGGATTTTACTCTCTTTTGCAACAGTTTCTTCCTTCTGCTGTACAGTTTGTTTATGGCAGGGGACCACCAGATTGGCTTCCTTTTTTTGGAAGATAGCGTCTTGGTTCTGTTTGGGATAGCACAATCCATGAACTCGTGTAAGTGCTTATAGAGTGCATTTGTGTAGGATTCAGCAGTTGTAACTGTATTGTCCATCTGCATGGGTGTCATGAAGTTCACCACTTCTGTCTTAAGAAGCATAAAGTTGGCTTTGGAGAGATTTTTTACTGTGGTTTACTTAATGGGGAGTGGGGGCGGGATGTGGATATCAAGGGTGATTAGCTTATGGTCAAATCAGACCAATGAGGAGTTGACTTCAGGTGTGGAACACCGGTCACTCATGTTGGTAATGACTAGGTCTAGGATATTATTGCCCCTGGTGGGGGTGTGGATAAGTTGATCCAGGGCATTGGAGTTTATGAATTCCAGAAAGCGTTGAGCTAAGGAGTTGGTACACGAGTAGTTTTCCCAGTTAATGGTGGGGTAGTTGAAGTTGCCCATTATTAGGGCGTTTGGTTGAACCCTAATATTTTACAGTACATCAAGAAAAGAGGAGTGGGAATCCTGGGGCATGGCGGGGCCTTATCAGAAAGTTTCCACTGAGAAACCTAGTCCAGACACTCATCCATCATTGAATAAAGATCTGTTTTTTCCTCAGGAAAGAAGACATTATTTATTTTTGCTAAGTTAGCTCTGGCCAGGATATGACATTCTGAACAGTTAATGCTTCATTTTCTCCTGCAGACTTTTGAGAATGTAGGTGGGGATACCAGATCAGCGCTTCACAGATTTCACTACCTTGAACTGGTACTTCACTGACACAGCTTGCAGTTGTCTATCCTTAACAAGTTTCTAGCACCTGTCTTGCAGAGATGTAAATCACAACCTCACTTCTTTTAAGTGCAGCAATTCTGCTGCCTAAGTTAAGATTACATTGGCTAATGCTACAGTTACGGCTGCACTCTTAGAACTAGTATTCACTCACTACACCAATATCAAATCTGCACCAATCCAATCAGGTTATTAATTCAAGATTTCCCTACCTCTAGCTGAGCATTAAGTGGACAGGGTGGAACTCAAGAATGATTTCCTAGGTTGCACTGCATCACACTGATTGTGGCTTCTCACTGAAAATCACTGTCAGTGTAGTTGCTTTCATTGCACCTGCAGTGACCTCTAAGATTTTGGGCTTTCAGTTTCTTCCACAGTTGTGTGAATGTGTACTCGGTACATTTAAGTAAAGGGATGAAGGAGGAGTCAAGGGGGGGTCTGCTCTCCTACAAAAAAAAAAAGCTTGTCTGGTCAAAGCTTTGGCCAGTTTGATTGGAACCATTTTTCAAGCTACAAGTATATGTATTCAGCATTAGGTTTACTATGGTTTGTGTGAATGACAGTCTGTCGGCAGCACTGCTGCCAAAAATCAGAATGTCGTGCACAAAACATAAATGGATGGGGCATCCGAACACACTTATGTGAATGCAGTAGTGCATTCGCATAAGTGTATTTGATTATCTGCACGGAGATCGTGGTACAGTGGGGATTGGACATTCATCCATATCCCCACTGTAGTGCAATCTCAGAGTTAGAATATATTAGTAGTGGAGGGGTGCCCCCCCCTGCACAACGTGATATGTCATATAGGAGTCTGATTTACATCAGCTCCTATATGGCTATCACGTGATGGTTTCGGTAACAATGTCAACTCAAATGTGTCAATCATTTGGGTCGACATTGTAGCTTGTTTCTGTTCGGGTTTACTTTTCGTTGTTTCGAATGGCAAATGCATTGCCGTTTGAACAAACAATAGTAAACCTCAGCATTATATGCTCCTTCTACTACCAATTACGTCTTAGTTGGGTTTCTCCCCTTTGATTTCTAAAACACAACAGAAGTAGTTAGTTGTCTCAATATGCTAACTGAGTTCTTTTTTCATGCTGGGTTAAATACCATGCCATCCCTAAGAAATGTCTTACATTTGCCGTGAAAACTATGCCATATATCCAGGAAGTACAATTTATTTTCATATTTTCTATTTTAAGAAACTGATTTATTTTGGCAACAACCTTAAAATAGATATCCAATCTCACACAGCTAGTAAATATAATTACATTCTGTGTCTTGAAGATTCGGCAAGGTGCAGTGCTAACAATGTGAGTTTACATTGCACCTTCACATTATTGTCTTCCATAATATCAACTATCCATCCTGTGTTAATCTCCTTACAAACTGGCTTGCATGATCCTTCTGAGGTCTGTAATACTTCCATCTGGAGATGTTGAGTGTGTCCACCTTAAAATATCTACCTGACAGATATTTATCAATACTGCTGAACATGGAGTACCCAGTAATAACCAATTCAGAATTTCCAAACAGCTTTACTTCTGAATTGCCCTCATCTTAGTTAATAAATGGAAATGTCTTGACTTACCTGAATAGTTACCACAGATGAATAAATCCAAAGGTTAACAAAAAAGCTTACAGCCACAGAGTTCCCAATAAGTGCTTGTTCACCTCCAAAACCAGACTAAGATATGATGAATGCAAATGCCACCAGCCACTTCACAGTTTAAACATTTATTGCAAGGCGAAACCGATGGGTATCACTATGACTGAAAATGTTAAAGAAGAATTGAATCATTTTTTTGATGATTGTGGTACCAAGTTTATGCAATTATTGTTAAAGTATAATGATGAAAAGTTAAGCAAGTTAATACAGGAGACGGAGAACTTGAATGAGCATATAACTAAAGATTTATTATTCCCTGAGTGGGATGGACTTTATAAGAAACAATTTGATTTAGCTGAAAGGTGGATGCAAAACCTCTGCACAATTAAACATAAAAAAATTTCTAGGGACCTGAATCAATATAAGAAAGGGACAGCATACATATGGCATACGGAGAAAATAAGTTGGAGAGCAAATAAGTATACAAGTTTAGATGACAAAAATATGGAGAAGAATATACAGAGGGAACAAAACTATAGTGATTCACATTTTTGGAGGGAACAGGAAGGACAGGGACAACCATATCGGAACAACTATACAAGAGGAAGGGGGAGGAACAACAACAGGAGGTGGTAGAAGGAGATATTGTCAAAAGTCCCAAGGAAAATAGGATAAGAAAAGTAGGGGAACTTACATACACTTTTAACATCTACAGTTATTCCAATCTAGAAATACATGAAGGGCATTTTAATATTCTAGCTAAGGGAATGAAATTTATACCCACACCTTGGTTTGATTTGGTTGACAGTCTATGTGAACTGAAAAAATCACCAGGAAGATGAATTTGGCTATCATGTTTAAAGATAGATCTAATAATAATCAACAGTATCAAAATAATGAAAATAGCCATATGAACTCAGAATTTGGTTTGAAGAGTACTTACATACCCCCTGGATATCCAGTAGTGGAAATGTACAAGAAAATTATGACTCGGGAGCTATACAATTTGTATAGTAAACATAAAAACAACGTTTATGACAATAATTTAATGGTAAAAGAAAAGGAAACCTTATATGAACTAAAAATGGATTCAAATATTAGAGTAATGAAACCAGATAAAGGTGGAGGAATTGTTATATATGAGAGCATGGAGTACAATAAGAGAATGCATGATATATTACACAATACAGGTAATTATGAATCTATTTCACTTAATGAAATCAATATCGCGTATAGGAGAATAGATTCATATCTGGAGGAGTTTTTAATTGATGGTAGAATTAGTAAAGAAATGTATAAATTCATGACTGTTAAATATCCAAAGTTAGCAACACTAGTAGGTATACCCAAAATACATAAAAAATTGGTAGACCCACCTTTTAGACCAATAATTTCTGGAAGTGACTCTAAAACATTTCCCATAGGAAAATTTATTGATGTAAGACTCAAACATATACATGATAAGATACCGCATATGGTAAAAGATTCCTGGGAATTTTTGAGGGAATACCCTGTAGGTATATGGAAGAAAGGATGGATATTTGTCACGACAGACATAATCGACTTATTTTCGTGTATTTCGAAAAATGAAGGATTTGAGGCCTTCTGTAACAGTATAACAAAATATTCTGATTTAGAATGGGACGAAGTGTGTCTCATTATGGAATGCATGAGTTTGGTACTTGAAAACAATTTTATTTACTTCGAAGGGGGACATTTCAAACAGACTAGGGGGTAGCAATGGGAGCAGCTTGCGCTCCCATTTTTGCCAATTTAGTCATATTAGATTGGGAATAAAACATCTTGTTCCCCAGTATACATTTTACCAATATCATGCATTATTCGAGATTCCTGGATGACATATACATTTTATGGAATTCTAGTATAGACAAATTGGAAGATTTTACTCAGTTTTTGAATTGTAGTAGTGAATTTTTAAAATTCACACACTCTTATAATATAGAAGGAATGGCTTATTTAGACACATACATTTATGAACAGGAAGGTAAATTATATTCTAAAATTCATAGGAAAAATACGTTTTCGAATGATTACTTAGAGAGTTTAGTAGTTACCACCCCCCCAAGCTCAAATGCAACATATTTAAAGGACAATGTATCAGGGCTTCACGCATGATATCTAACTATAATATTACATAATAAAATACAAAATATAACCAATAAGTTTAAAGATAGGGGATATCCTATGGATATGATGAATAATGTTACGCAATATGTGTTAATGGGGGAGGAAATTTAAGCCTCTGTTGGGATTAAATAGTGTCACTTTCAGTGATACAAATACTAGTAGCAACATTAACAAGGGGGATACAGTGAATAGGAACCATCAGAGGTCTTTTATTATGTTGTATTGCCCCTTGTCAGGGGATATCAGAGACTTACTTTTTAAGTATTGGTACCTCATTACAGGTGATCCTGCCCTATCTGAGATAATGGGAACAAAACCCGGAATTGTTTACAAGATGAGGAAGAACTTAAAAAGATTATTGGGACAACAAACACAAAGCCATAAGACCAGTAGTAATATAACGGTGAATAATACTACAAAATGTGGATGTTGCAATCAATGCAAATACATTAATGAAGAGAAGGAGGTAACGATTTACAATACCATGAAATCAAAAGTAAAATTCATTAGAGGTAATTGCAATACTAAAATGGTAATATACACTGCGGTGTGCAAACAATGCCCTAGCTTATATGTGGGAAAGACGGAGAGAAGTTTAAATAGACGCATTTATGAACATGTATATAATATCAAGAAAAAAGATTCCACCAACACCCTCTCTAGACATACAGAAGCTAAGGGTCATGTACAAGGTTTTAAATTTGTAATTATAGATATCATCAAACAGGCCCCCAGAGGTGGGAATTACAAAATGTATTTAAGTTTTAAAGAAGTATGGTGGCAACTATATTTAGATGCAACTACTTCACCCAGATTAAATGACAGTATATCTTTGAAATCTATTTTATCTATCTAATATTATAGGTTCCTCTATAACTAACATAAAATAGTGGATAAAGTATGTTTAGTTTATGATATATAAGGTGTGAACAGAGGAATGCGTAACTTCAACGTATATGTATTAATAAATATGTATTAATCAATTCCCATAAGAATAAATTATTAATTTGATTTGATCAACATTGTACAGATTTATAAGAATAAATAGTTAGCATTTATTTAGCCATAGGAAGGTTTATAGATTCCAACTAGTATACAGCATATTAATACCTGTTGATAGCAATACATTGGTCAAGACAGTTAGTTACAATTTATTAATAAATATGATGCATTTTATCAAAGGTATCGCAACAGTAGGGATGATAATATAATATAGCAGCTTTATACTCATATTAAGGATGATGTTAATACAGCAGTTAATGTATTATCTGATACATTCAAGTGTAGGGGGATTGACACAACACATCTATGTATTATTAATAACATTAGTAATTTGAACTATTGGTGAGACAAAGCAAATATTTTATATATGCATTATCATGTTATGAAATGGTTAGTCATTTATTTATCATTTATAATGCATCCACCGAAAATTTAGCGAATGGCTTATTCAAGTATTAGAACAAATGGTTTTAGATTTAAAATGAATGATCGTGTTCAGGTTAGGCTGTCGGTAAGGAGTATCACTATGATCTGCTATATAATATGGGCAGGATAGACTATGAATTGGTGTATGTATACACATTTCAATATGAGTTTAATTGTATATTTTTTAACATAACATTTTAGGATAGTAAATGGCACAACAAAAGGTGCATTTATATAAGTTCGCTACGAGAGAAACAGGAAGCTGACAGTATGTTTTTAGATTTTTGTAATTTTTGTCAGCTCGTAGCAGCGATCCATTATGATGTAGTTATATTAAACAGATTATGGTATAAATATATGTATATCGTAGACATATCATGGTTTTTAGTATATGTAGTTTATCATAGTATGACAGCTAAGCTACAATCATTCATTAACATTTACTAAAGTTTTAAAGAGTGTTTTTAGATGGGTTGGGTAGTTTAAATATATTCAACAATATTTTTAGTAAGATATTTATAGGTATGTGTATGTAAAATTTAAGAATGTTTTTCATTAGGATGTTTGAATTGAAGTACAATATGCCTTTAAGAATTTGAACACATTTTGGCGCCAAATAAGTTATTTAAGGCGTATCAACAAACTATGCAGTGTTCTGAAGAAGCCCATTATGATGGGTGAAAGCACTTAACAACAGTTTATGTACTCATTCCGTTTTTATTTTAGTTTTTATTACTGTTTCGCCTTGCAATAAATGTTTAAACTGTGAAGTGGCTGGTGACATTTGCATTCGTCATATCTTAGTCTGGTCTTGGAGGTGAACGAGCACTTATTGGGAACTAGTTACCACAGATGACTGAATAACCTCCCAAGCTGGTACTGATACTTCCCATCTGGGAGTCCTACCTGGCCCAGATCCTCTAAATTGAGGCATCATGTTTCATTTCACACATAGACACACATATGCATATAAATGCACACAATCCTGAGCACACATACAGTTTTATCACAAGTATGCACTAACATCTCTGTCCCAAAGTATTTCTTAGAGTTGGGGTGTAGTCCTTCCACCCTGCACATATTTATCGGTCTTAACAATATCTAAAATGAGGCTACATTTCTATTTCTAGCAGTAGTACATTAGAATCAGTGTATTGCTCCTTGTTAGCCAATAATTTAGGTAGGTATTTTCCTAACAAATATATGCTGGTTCATTCAGAGCACCTGTCTTCACATGTTACTCACTGAGACATATAACACTGACATCAGTGCTCCATTATATTGCTTTAGCAAAGAAATTCAACATGTCCTTCCATGCATACAGGGATAAAGCCATGACTATAACTCAGATAACACAGGTTTGATTTGTAGCCCTAGTACTAGAGGAAAAAACAAAGAATTAGAGAAAAAAGATGAGGCAATACCTGCTCACCTCTGTCAAGGTAGAATAAAGGGATGTGCTGGGGTCACACACAGCATCATGGTTTCTGAGGACAGCAGCAGCCAGCAACAGAGGCATTAGCCAGAAAAAATGTGGTGGGCTGGGAAACATAGAACTGCATCAGTACATCAACTGGACTGGCTATCTTACAGTGTCAATTGCAATATATACATCACTTAGCATATGGAGGGATAGGATTCATCAACAGAAAAAAAACAGCCAGCCAGAGTATGATGGCACCAACTACTTGTTACACTCCACAGTCACGGGGTAGTATGAATCCTAGTTAGGGAAGCCACTTTTTCAAGTGCCCAAAGTAGGACATTTTCTACAGAAACATGAGATGTTGCAGGACAAATCAACCCCATAATAGTGCAAATAAGTAAAATTCACATTTTTGCCAAAATAAAAGCTCACACTTGTAGAATTAAGTTGTTACTGCTGTTTCATATAATCTTAAGGTGTTTCACATTCACAATAAGTGTATTATGCAGATATTGGTGGAAACTTATGAAATATTTTTTTGTCCTAAGCTCTTAGGACATTTATAATTTTTATGTTTTTTCAAAAGAGACAGCTTCCCAAATAGAAATGTCCTACATAAAGAGGGACAGGTGGTAACCTTAATCTTGGTAGCCATAAGGCAATATTCCCTGGAAAAACAGGATCCATGAGATGAAAGTATGCATTAAGTGTAAGCCCCAGTATGTGTTGGTCTCAGTGGAGAATGGAGCATTAGGTTACACAGGGATCAGAAGAGAGCAATTGTTGGGCCAACAATAATTAAACAGACAGCGAATAAACATTTCAGAAAAATCTTGTAAATAAAATCTGCAGCTGCCCAGCAATAACTTGCATTCCTGAACTGTGACTGCAAGTTATTGCTTTAATAAAAGTCGTGCTCATCAAAAAAAAAGACACAAAGAAAAGCACAATGTGAAAATTCCTTCCTAGTTAAAATACGCATCCAAGCACTGCTGCAGACTTAGACTCGGTAAGTGAATACTATCTACCAATATATTTTTAACGAAAAGGTAGCTATTCACAATAAACACTTACTCTGTTTCAGATGTTCGTGATGCAAAGGTTTTATGCATCACTGTATCATCACACACTGCTTGTGAGCTCTAGTGATATGCACCCTAGATGCCCCCAAGTCCTGGTATTTGCAGTGATAACAGTGGCCTCTTACCTGCACAGCAATCACTCTTTAGGATCTAGCAGGCCATTCTGAAAGACAGTAACTTCCAGACACCTTTCCTAGTCAATACAAACAAGCTTAGTAATTCAAAAAGGAATCAGAACGTGAAATTTACATTAGATCAAACAGTTTCACAAGCAAATGAAATTCTTCAAACATATGGTCACCCTTCCAAATGTTGCTTTCCTATCTTTTATTCATTTACTGGTCACCAAGTGTGCCTGGTCACAAACATTATCAATTTTAGAGCAACATACGTAACACATCACTCTGTGGTTGTATAGTTCAGTAACATGAACTATCCCAAAGTTGTCCATCACATAATTTTTCTGAACATAATACTTAATCTTACTCTTACTCAAAACACGAAAACATCTACCAGGGCAAAAAAAAATTAATAACCAGTTATGCAGACTACAATTTTACTGGGCTGTCATCTGTTAAGACTGGCAGATCATAATACACTTTCAGTTAATTTCAAGTATACAGACTTGATAAACCAGTTTTATAGAGCATTAACAGTTGAGTACATTAATATTACATAATTTCTGCCACAAAGGTTTAAATCACATACAGTAAACTCTCAGTTAACTGGCACCCATGGGGACTGGTAGATGCCGGACAACTGTAGTTTCTGGTTGTTTAAGAGTTACTATTAAAAATAGGCCTGACTAATACTATACCCTATACTAGTTGTTTGGTTTGACTTGATCTTAGGTTGAGGAGAGAGGAAATGTATTCCTATCTTCCTTTTTAAAACTCTAAAACTCTAAAAACGTAAGGTATGTTTCTGCGGGTGGAAAACAGAAAGTGCAACACATGAAAATTGTACTGTATTTCTTCGATTTTTTTTTTTCTGGTAGCTTGACAGTTCTGGTTGTTTGAGTTCTGGTTAACTGAGAGTTTACTGTACTCAGTTTTAATAATTTTTAAATTACATGCCAGTAGTGTCAATCTATCCCATTTTATGTAAAATTAAATTATATACCAATAGTGTCAAACTGCCCCCTCCATCAAAAATCAAAACTAAAGTATTTGTCTCGACTATTACAAAGAAATTAAGCTACCAAGAAACTAGTTTATTTATAATAAATTACAAAATGGCAGCAATTATTTAAAAGGTCTTGTGATTGCCACACTGGAATATTTTACAGTAATGATATGGCAGCAGTATGGTTTTTGACATATTTTTTATATGCACTTTGACTGGGTTAGCCCCACTAGGCTATTGCTGTCTTTTCAGGAGAGATACAAGGTGATATTCATACTAAATAGGGGAAATTTGGCCAGGGCACCATAAAACTTCACCTACTCATCGTTACTGTGAGCGGGACCAGTTTTTGCATGAGCACTTCCTGTTTCCATTCCAGGTGCACAGGTGGCCCAAAGAAACAGGGAAGCAAGTGGAGAGAAAATGAAAAAATGGGAGTGGACAGAGAAATGTAAGCAAAATTCAATATTAAGACCAGAGAATGCATGCAGGATTCTGAGGAAATATTTCAAAAAAAGCTGTTTGCCTGAAATGAGCCGGCAAATGATGGATGGATAATCACAACCTTCCAGGCAGAAGGAGTGTGAGATGATTTAGTTAAAGAAATGGTGATGCAGGTTGAGACAGAAAATGAAGAAAACGTTTCCTCGGGTGACATTAAGGCGAAAATATGAAAGCAGGATGCAGAGACAATCCTGAAGAATATATGTTGAGACGGAAAAGAAAACTCATGCACAGAAAGTAAAAGAAGGCAAAAGGGGAGTAGCAGAAAAGAAAAAAGCAGAAGAAAATGAAAAGCAGAAGCACGTGGTAAGGATTCAAAGTAAAGAATCAAAGAAATGGACAGGTATGAAATGTGGAACAATTTGATAGCTCTCATGGGTGTAAAAGCACATGAGGTAAGAATATTTATTCTTATTAACAAAGAGAGTTTTTGTGACATTATATTTGAAACTTTTTTTTTTAATGGAAAATTTTCTTGGGGAATATGAAAAAAGAAAGACTATAAATAATGGAACCTTTAAGTAATAAAAGAATTTAACAGGGAAACAAAAAAGAAAATTCATGTACAATTTCAAATAAAAGTGGAAAGAAAGACTTTGAAAGGACGTTTGTAAACGTTATGTAAAGAAATACTGGACACTGCAAATGTTCATGATAAGAGGGGTTTATGCACTGGTGGATGTGATTGCAATATTGTGCTAAAAATACAAAGATAAAAATATATACATACACCAAGCATGGTAAATGGAGAGTGGAATAGGGGTGTTGTAAAATACTGTGGACAACCCAAAACATTTTTTTTTGTGGAAAACAAGGACATTTGATAAGTGACTGTGATAAAAGAAAATGTTATATTTGTGGGGAAATGGGACATGATGCAAAAAATGTGAACTGAAATGTTATAAAAGTAACAAAATTGGACATTTC